>NC_056744.1:1768801675-1768828986 GCF_019279795.1 Protopterus annectens
ATGTTGCAAATTCTGATTCGGGCTTTAGTTTTATTGGTAACTGATAATAATGCTTTTGGCTGCCTTTTTTGCTATCTGATCTGCATAGTTATTTAACTGAAAAATCTCATTTGTAGCTTTTTGATGAGCTGTTACCTTTAAAATACTGTAATAACCCACAAGGGACTGACTACAAACTAAATTTCAAATAGTCTGTAAAACAGTAGCATTCTTGAGTGGTTTGCCCATATTATTAGTAAACCCTCTCCTTGTCCATGTAGATATATGCAGCTGCAGAGAATTCTGAAGAAATTATACACTGCTTGACTGATGTCATGAATCAGTTTATTTAACTGAGTCTCATTTATCAAAGCCTGTATGGCATAATGTGGTGTCTGTACTGTAATGTCTTTGGAAAAAGCTGTTAAGTATTCAGTTTGTTTTAAACCACAATAAATGGACAAAAGTTGCTGAATACATGGGTGATATCCCCTCTCAACATGTAATTTTCCTACTGAAGAATGTAAAGTATTTTTCATTTTAGCATCAGAGCCATGAGGCCACTCCTGTAAAAGCTCAACAGAGAGATTGTTAGGTCCAGCTGCTGCCTGTTACACAAAGGGAAGTGTTAAACTTGGAGCTACTAGTTTTGTAGCCTTAGCCAATGCTGCCTTTAAATTACAAAAAGCTGTATTTTTCTTTGGTCTCCACTCCAGAAAGGGCAATTCTTTCTGGCTAGAAAGCATGTCATGACATGAATTGTACCTTTTTACTTTGAACCTTAAACTCTGCCTCCTGCAGTGTTTGAAGGACCTGTATCACTTTAGCTAAATGCTGTTCTTTTGTTTCAGGCACAATTAGTGTATGCTTGCCCTTGGGCTGTTACCTACCCTCCCTTTTTGTAAAGGGACCTGCATATTTTAACTGCATACCATAGCCCATGTACTGACTGCACTAGTAGTAGTATCTGTGTGCAAACAGATTATTAATGACACGTGTGCACAAGTATGACATCTTATTACAAGTACCAAACAGGATTTTTGTTAAGCCATTTGGCCTGGCAACCAGTCTTGTTTCCTTGACCTTATAAATTTCAGTACCAGTAATATTTTATGTTATGCAACATTCCTTGTAACTACCCATTCCAGCCTGGAAAGATTTAAGCTTACATACTTTTTTTTTTCTTTCTTTCTGCGCATTCCAGACGCTTAACTCATAACTCCTTTAGCACTTATTAGTCATTTGTTAATATACTTATAACTTTAACTTGCTTAACTATGCGTAATACTGCTTTTGAATACTGTTTTTGCGGAGTCTTTGCTATTTTTATGCTGTCATATGATTACAAAGTATTGTAAGAAACAAAAGAGATACTGACTTAACTAACACGTGCTTAAAACAGATATATTTACATTTGCTCTCATTTGCCTTTTGTTGCACAGTAGCTAAAAAGAAAATACATGCATGTCAGTCTTTCAGTCTTGTGACATCATGTGTTTACTGTGTTTAACTACTCTCATTTGATTTTAGAACTGTTTTGTAATTTGCAGTGCTTTTATGCCACTTTTGCTGTATGTAAGCCATGAAACGCTAAGGAATAAAATTCCAGAAGCAACACTCGTGTATCATTCCATACAGTGCCTACAGTTTTAAGAACCCAAGCTTCAAATGTAAGCATGTTATTAAAAATACCCTTCTGTTCATCCCACTTAGGGAGAGTTTTTAACATTAGTTAAATGTGCTGCTCTAGCAGCCTCAGATTCATAATGTGTTAGTCTCCTCCTTTGCAACAATTATGTCATGCTGTGTGTCAGCCAGTTGCCAGTCATATGTTTATTGCAAATGGACTGTTAACCATTTTATTATACAAATAGCTTTACTGCCTTGTTTAATAACAGTTTGTGTCTTAATTTTAGTATTTGAGACTTAAACTGAGAACATTTTTTATACATTTAGCAGTGTCAGCATGTATTTTACCAGACGCATTGCATTTATCACAGTATATCTGAAAGTGACCCATGAGGTCAAGATAAACTCCTGGAAATCAGACTGTAAAGTATAAACTTTACCATCTGCATCACCCTCTAATAAATCTTTAGAAGCAGGAATCATTGTTTGTGCTTCAAGCATTACTTTATCCTGGTTGTGTTCCAGGTTTTGTACAATACGTTTATGACAAGGCATGCAAAAAGCAACATTTAAATAAAACATTTCTGTACATTCTGTGACACTTCTGTCTTTACACAGTAACAACTTACAGGTACTAACCTGCTGATTATACTATGTATTTAAATAATTCCACATATCTACATATGATTAAGATACATTAACAGTAAAATACCTAGTGCACTTCTTGGCATTTTCATGAATAGCATTCATTGTTAAAAGAAAAACAGAAGAAAGTATTTACCACAAATGTTCAGGACAAGGTGATCAGGCTTGACATGTAGATCAGTTGTGGAAGAATTTTCTGCTGTCAGTCACTAGATGCTGGTGAAGGCAGGACTGGCCCCTCTTTGTATCTCATCAACTGTCTGAAGAAAAATTACTGTACTGCCCTGCAGTGTTTTCATCCGCCAGGCAATGGACGAAGTAGTAGGAAAAAAGAGTTGACTCAAAAGAAGAACTGTGTATGAATGTTGCACTGTGAGAGGCACCTCTGCAGGTCACACATCCCTGATTTGTTCGAACTGGCCTGGTCTTGCTACTGTAAAATTTATGTTACTACTCTAAAAGGTAGTCTGTACCTTTACTCAATGAAAACAATTGAGACGATTCATCTGATAATGACATTCCTTTATTGCATACGAAGTAGCATCTAGTTTAACAATGAAAGATACATATGTAACAAAACCGTACTTCAGCTTACATCATCAAACTGTAAGAATCAATGTCTCATACAAAAGAAGAAGTCCAATTATAGTCTCTTTTCTGCCTGCATCAGCAATTTAGAGAATTTGCCAGAATAATAAGTCTTTCTTTTGAAGCTGGTCTGCTGACAGTTTGTTTTCCATATGTCACACATTCTGTTCCTGAAGAATAACTCCTCTGCCTTGCTCTTATCTTGCATGTCCTGTTGACGAAACACAGGTGCATACAAGAGTTCATCTTGACTTGCTTGTAGATAGAGAATTTCACAAAATGTATAATTTATAAAAGATAAAATATTTTACTTCTGACTTCTAATAATGAATGTCAAGCTATATGCTTTTGCCAAGAGTTTAAATTAAGTGCACTATGTACTACACTGAAAAGCAGAATAATTATTTTACATTTTCAGACAAATCCACTGAAAGCTATTGTTAACCTGTCCATTACTGAAGACAAAATATTTCAACTCTCACAGCTGGTGTGTTTGCCACTAAGGAATGTTCTTTAGCTTTGAATTTTCCTAACCTTTTCAGCCAGGAACCCACTGCTCCAGACCAGGAGTCCATAAATTTAAAAATTTGAAAAAAACGCTGAGGTTCATGAATCCTCTAAGATTATACCAAGTGGGATATATTTTCAGCTTAGGAATTTCCACCCTAGATGATTGGCCTAGCCCCCAAAAATTGATAATGAATGTTTTATGGAGAAATAAGTTGTGTCACACAGATACTGTAGCCCCAGTTTCCTTCTCACGTAGTGTTCAATCTCAGGAACAGTACTGTATACCAAAGAAAAAAGATGCAATCTCCAGTGCCATCATCTAGTTCAGACACTGATAAAGCTACAACTCCAAATATTAAATATTCAAGACAATTTTATTCTGTCTGGGCTAATATAATGAGGAAGTATCAGTCCTTCCAAGAGACATTCAGTTTGATGTAAGAACATTTTAGTTTGGGAGGAGTAGGAGTCCTCTGATTCCTGTAAAACTTATCTAAAAGTGCTGACCACTGAAGACCCTGTTTACTGGTATTATTACAGTATTTCAAGGCTTCAAAGATCCATATCTAAATGCTTCTCTGGGATCCAGTTATACAGAACAGAGGAGTAATTCAAGTATGCCTATAAAACAATATTATAGACCCAGCAATTATTTTGTTAGGTGCTGAAATTGTTGCCACCTAGGGACACCCACTCCAGTGACAAAGAAAGGCAAATTCTTGAAAAGTTTGGGAAATAGATTTACACTTTTTCCACTGTCTATTTCAGAGTTGTGATGGAGAAGAGTTGTGGTCTCATGGCCTGAAAAAGTACAGCTAATTTGTATGTAATTACACAGTTTTTGCAGTTATAGCACTGGCACCAAATAGTGTATTATGATTTAGTTTTAACAATATATGGGAAGTATACACTACTACCTTGGATAATAACCCACATGTGCCGCACTTAAATGAGCTTTACATTGCACCCCTGCAAATAAGAGTTAAATTCACTGGCTGTGCACAATTTCAACCACCTCAGACTGAGCAGAATGCCTTGCAGGACAGCCTTATCAACAATGACTGAAAACTGGGCGATATTATACTTTACTGGCTCACCTTTAGTTTTGCACAGGAGTGGGCATGGTCCGGATGATTGACGAGTGAACCTGAATATGAAATAAGGCATGATTGGTATGCCATGCATATTAGCTACTGACATCATGCATACAATGATTGTAGATGAGCAGCATTTCCAACAGGCTTGTTAGCAATTATTAAAAGAAGTTCATTGGAATATTCCGTAGTAATGGCTGTCTAACTCAGCTGCTCATCTACATTCATTGTATGCATTTTTTTTTACCACAAAGTCCAGCAGCCAAACCACGAAGGTGACACACACCAGGATTTTATTGGAACAGGCACAAGGTTGCAAATAAAGTACAAACTGACTAAGCACTAAAAGAATGCTTTCGCCAAACACATAGGCATCTTCAGAGTCATAACACAAGCAGACATCTCTCAACGTTTAAAATACCCTACTTCACATTGCAATTGGTTGAAGCAAACCCTCCTACTAAAAATACATTTTTTATATATATATTTATAAATGTGTATAAGACAATAAATAAATAAATAAACACCTTGTTTGTACACATGTTTCGTTAATTAAAAACTCCTCAATACTTAAATGTGTATATATAGAAAACTGTAACACATTAATTACATTCACTTTATAATAATAAATAAATTCATAAATTCAAAAATTAATAAAATTAATCACTCAAACAACTTTTAAAAACTTTGAAAGACATATATAAAGTGAAAAATAATGTGAACAATAAAAAGTAAGAAATATAATAAGTGTGTATAGTATAGTAACCCTTTAAAAACATTTACATTATATCTGCTGGGATCTTAGTTTTAAAATAGGCTTGGTAGAGATATGATCATTTAACCCTGGGGGTCTACAAGCATCTAATCTAATTTGCCACTCTGTTTCTAAAGCACCGACCTTATTGACCACATCCCCACCTTCCCCCGAATCAATTACACGGCCTATAACAAAAAACAGGAACTTTTTAAAAACCTTGCATTTTGTAGTGTGCAAATAAAGTGCATTGTGCAAATCTTTCTTTTTAATGGACCTTAGATGTTCAGAAATTCGATCACGAAGCCTCCTGATAGTTTTTCCTACATAGTAGGCATTACATGAAGAACAGGAGGCTAAATAAACAAGATTTTTAGTGCAACAATTGCACTGTCCCGGACATTTGATGGTATATTTGTACCCCGAACGACGGATTCGACATTTCTTCCTGGTTTGACGAGCCGGCTTTACCGGATATTAACATTAGGAGTAAAATGGTGGTGGTGAAACTTTGTGTGAGAGAGCAAATTTCGAACTATGAAAAACTGTGCAAGAAATATCGTGCCATCCAGCTGGATACGAAGTTTTTAACAGAATCCAGAGGGCGGAATCAGGTACCGAAGGGATTAAGAATTTGGAAAAAGACCCATGGGTGTGGAAGAAGGCTCGGCGGCGTTTAAAGAACTTGTGAACTTGTTCAATCAAACAGGTTTGGATATGTTGGACATTGTTATAAAAAATAACGACATTAAATTGAACGAAATTAAGGGTGAAATTAAGCAGTTATACGTGATTATTACCACGGATTTACTGTTTGAGCAATACAAAAGTAATTTTGATAGGGTAATTAGAAATATTGAAATGTTTGTTTTGAAAAGTTCTGAAACTAAGGAAAGGAAACTAAAAATGGATAGTTTAGACTATAAGTATAAATGTGCATACCCGCCTGGGACTAAATACAGGGGATTTGAGTCCAATTATGGAAAGGAAAGTGAAGTTATAGGTGAAGAAGAAAACTGTAATTGTAATTGATTCGGGGGAAGGTGGGGATGTGGTCAATAAGGTCGGTGCTTTAGAAACAGAGTGGCAAATTAGATTAGATGCTTGTAGACCCCCAGGGTTAAATGATCATATCTCTATCAAGCCTATTTTAAAACTAAGATCCCAGCAGATATAATGTAAATGTTTTTAAAGGGTTACTATACTATACACACTTATTATATTTCTTACTTTTTATTATTCACATTATTTTTCACTTTATATATGTCTTTCAAAGTTTTTAAAAGTTGTTTGAGTGATTAATTTTATTAATTTTTGAATTTATGAATTTATTTATTATTATAAAGTGAATGTAATTAATGTGTTACAGTTTTCTATATATACACATTTAAGTATTGAGGAGTTTTTAATTAATGAAACATGTGTACAAACAAGGTGTTTATTTATTTATTTATTGTCTTATACACATTTATAAATATATATATAAAAAATGTATTTTTTAGGGGGAGGGGTTTGCTTCAACCAATTGCAATGTGAAGTAGGGTATTTTAAACGTTGAGAGATGTCTGCTTGTGTTATGACTCTGAAGATGCCTATGTGTTTGGCGAAAGCATTCTTTTAGTGCTTAGTCAGTTTGTACTTTATTTGCAACCTTGTGCCTGTTCCAATAAAATCCTGGTGTGTGTCACCTTCGTGGTTTGGCTGCTGGACTTTGTGGTAACAAAAGTTTTTCAATTGACTCTGCCCTGGTGGGTGTTACCATTCTTCTCTTTTTTTCATTGTATGCATCATGCCAGGGGCCGGTAAGCCGGAGTTGGTATATCCAAGTGGTGGGGGGTGCAGGGTGCTTGTCCCCTGCAAAAGGAAAGGGAAAACATGTAATTGATGATGATCATCGTGTTACACTGCTGCAGTTATTACATTTCGGTTATCCTGCCGTCAGGCAGTTCCCCAGTCGGCCTGAGTTCCAAAGTCTTGGTCCGGCGTCAGTTGCTGTTACCTCCTCCCTGACGTCAGTGCGACAGGGGTATATAAGATACAGCCAATGCCATTTTCTTCAGTCTTTCTTACCACGCAGTGCCCAAAGCAAAAGCAGTTCACAAGTGCCGGTCGGCCGTCTCCTGAGATTTTCATTCCGAATCCAGAACCGAAGTCTTCTACAAAGCTAAGTACCCTGTTGGGGAAACTTTTTCTTGCCTCAGACCGATGTCAGTAAAAGTTAATAACTGTATTTCTTATGGGAAGCAAATACCTCATAAGGATTTCATGCCTAGGCCCAGACCACGACGTCACTGGTTGTCGGTTTTGTGCTAGGTTTAACAAGCGCACTATTAAACGTTGGTTTGATTTCGCCTGACATTATTTTGGTAGAAAATTCAATTATACCATGCCATCGGAACTTCCAACGACCGGAATACAGAAAAAGCGCAAAGACAAGGATAGGCATCCGAGGCCCAAAACTGAAGACAAAGCCTCTTCTAGGCCAGTTGCCGGTTCTCCGGTTTTCAGCGAGGCACCTTTGTAGCCCCTGACCGCTTCTGTTGAACCACAGGCTGCCTCTGACTCCCACGTGGAGATGACTGGGCCTTTGGATGCACAAGTTATTCAGCCTACTGAAACTAACCTTTCAGAGGGATCCGGAGTAGCTGAGCAACCCACAACTTCAGAGGGTATCTTCAGACCAACTCAGTTAAGCATTAAACCCTCAGCTAAGTCTAAGCCTCCTTTAAAATCAAAGAAACAAATACAGCATTCTCCAGGACAGGCCTCCATGCCTAAGAAAGAAATGCTCAAAATGGCCGAAGACCTAATCACTCTGATCAGGGGGTCCCATCCCTCTCCTGATAAAAGGCCTAGACAGGATGCAGACTATGACTCATCCAACCAGGTGTCCATCTCTTCTGATTCATCCTCAGACCTAGGATATTCTTTACCCCCGTATGAGGATTCTGATGCTGAGGAATCAATTCCATCAGCCTCACCACCTGAGAACTACTCCTTTGGGGAAACCCTACATACCATGAGAGAGCATTTCCACTGGGAAGGCCAGGATTACTCATAATTCAAGAAAAGGCTCAGCGACTTCCTTTTTATTACCTCAACACAGACCCCTTGCTATTCCACCAGTGTTAGATATTGTGGATGATGTGTATACTGAATCCAGCTTAAATCCTGATTCCTTACCCTCCTGCCCCTGTTAAACCTGACAGATACTACAGAGTCCCTGACTCACACAAATTTCTGTATAAAAGCCCTGTAGCTGACCCTGAACTATTTCAGGACCCAAAGGAGTTAAGGCCTCATCAGCCAAGAATCCAGTTCCCTCTGACAGAGATTCCAGAGCATTAGACATGGGGAAAGAAAGTATATACGTCTGCAACTTTAGCAATGATAGCCTTAAATTGCCAGTTTCACATGCTAAAATATCAGCAATTTTTACTGTCTCAGTTAAAACAAAAAATGCTTCCAGAATCAGATCCTCCTAATTTTAAAGAAATGCAGGATTTATTGCATGTAGCTGAACAAGTGGGAAAGCATACTTTGCAATGTGGTTTTGATTCTCTAGAGGCCTCCTGCAGAGCAGCAGTTACAGGCTCTGTCATTAGAAGACATGCTTGGCTAAAATAACATACGTTACCAGATCATGTTAAAGCAAAATTATTGGATGCACCTTTGCAGCAGGATGTGTTATTTGGAGTTAAGGCAGAAGAGGTATTAAACAAAATGGAGGATAAGGCAAAATCTATGCAAACGGTGAAGGATTTCTTACAGGTTCAGCCTCCTAGATTTAGCAGAAACTGGCCAACTAAGAATTGGTCCTTTCCAAATACAGACAGACCTCAAAGGGGAAGATATAGACGTCCAAGAGGTAGAGGTCAAACACAAGGTCCTTACAGGCCTCGACAATGGGTTGCATCAGGCCAGAAAGAAGGGGAAGACAGGCCTCAACCATATAAAAAGCAGCTCCAATGACTTCCCACTACAGCTGCCAGCCCCCTTGGGAGAAAAACTGGCACTCTTCCACCACAATTGGCAAATGATCACCAAAGACAAATGGGTTCTCAACATTGTATTTCAAGTTTACAGGTTCCACTTTCACACTCTGCCAAGGTTAAAAGGAATGCCAAATCTTCCACCAAATCAATGGGCAGAGGCTCAAAAACAAATTACAGCACTCATGGATATGAGAGCTATTCAAAAGGTACCATCACAGGAGTAAGGACAAGGATTTTACTCAAGACTCTTTCTGGTACCCAGAAAGGACAAAGCCTGGAGGCCCATTCTGGATCTTTCATCTCTAAACACTTACTTGGATGTTCCGAAATTCAAAATGTTGACACTACAGCAGCTTCTTCCCATGCTGGGCAAGAAAGCTTGGCTCATGACTTTGGACCTCAAGGAGGCATACCTGCATGTCCCTATCAGACAAAACTGCAGAAGATACCTCAGATTCTTAGCAGGTTCAATGCACTACCAATTCTCTGCGCTGCCCTTTGGCTTATCTGCTGTGCCCAGGGTCTTCACAAAGTGCCTGGCACCAGTAATTGCATTTTGCAGACAGAAAGGAATTCAAATTTATCCGTACCTGGATGACTGCCTGATTCAAGCAGAGAGCAAGGACATTCTTCTAAAGCATCTGGCGTATGTAAAAAAGTTATTAAGTTGCCTGGAGTACGCAGTAAATGAAAATAAATCAAAACTAGTGCCCTCACAAGAGATTATATTCCTGGGTGCCAGCTTGAACACAACGGCCCAGATGGCTTATCTCATGCCAGACTAGCAAGGACAACTGAACACAGACCCAACTCCCTGCAAGAAAAATTCTGCAGGCCTTGGGTTACATGGCATCCTGCATACTACTGATTCCATATGCCAGACTGCATATGAGGAAACTACAATGGTACCTAAAGAATGTATGGTCTCAACACTGTCAAAGTTTGGAAACAGTTATACCACTAATCCCTTGCCTTCAACAGGAGTTTCAATGGTGGGCTCAAGCTTGTCACCTCAACAAGGGACAACCTTTTACACAACCCACAGCCAGGCAAACACTGACAACAGATGCATCGGATTATGCCTGGGGAGCACACATGGCAGGCAAATGTATTCAGGGCACGTGGCCCGCAGAACAAAGGCATCTTCACATCAATCAAAAAGAGATGCTAGCTGTACAAAATGTATAGCTTTCAAGGACCTGCTGCATCCAGGACAACTACTGCTAAAGACAGACAACACCACAGTTATGTGGTACATAAACAAGCAAGGGGGAACTCACTCCTACCCCCTATGCAGACAAGCCATGACCTTGTGAAACACAGCTATAAACCTTCAAGTTCATCTGCAAGCACAATTCCTGCCAGGAGAGAAAAACACACTGGCAGACGACTTAAGCAGAAACATCATGGATCCCCATGAATGGGAATTAAATCCACAAATATTCAGAATGATAGCACAGAAATGGTGGAGCCAGACATAGATCTGTTTGCATCCCCAATAAACTGCCAGCTACAAAAATTCTGCACAAGGAGTTACCATCCACAAGCATGGAAAGTGGATGCCCTCTCATTCAGCTGGGAGAACATACAAGTATACGCTTTCCCACCACTACCTCTCCAGCCAAAAGTACTCATAAAAGCCAGGCAAGAAGAGCCAAAGATGATCCTGATTGCACCAGACTGGCCACACCAGCACTGGTACCCAATCTTAAGGGGCTTAGCACAAGAACCACACTGGATTTTGCCTCACATCCCACATCTGCTGACTCAGCACAACACTCAAATACTACACAGCCAGCTAAAGACCTTAAACCTAGCTGCATGGAAGATTCCTTAGTTAAGCAAGCAATGCCTCTCTCCAAAGCTGTTATGGATGTCATTCTGGAGGCCAGAAGGCCTAGTACCAGGAAAGCCTATTCAGATAAATGGAAGAGATTCTGTGCCTGGAACCAAGCTCATAGCCTTGATCCTCTTGTCCCAAACATTCCTCAGATACTACAATACTTAGCTGAGATGCTGGACAAAGGCCTCTCCTTCTCATCCATCAAGATCCACGCCTCTGCCATCTCTGCTCATTACAACATGGATCCACCAATTTTCTCTAACCCTCTGTTAAAATAGTACCTCAGAGGGGCTAAAAACATAAGACTGCCCCGTAGAGCACCTACTCCAACTTGGGACCTCAACTTTGTTTTGGAAAAATTAACTTTACCTCCTTTTGAGCCAGCTAACACAGCAGAATTAAAATACATCTCTTGGAAAACTGCTCTGCTCCTGGCAATAACATCAGCATGAAGAGTTTCAGAATTACAGGCACTAATGGCAGTGGAACCTTTCCTCATTTTCCACCAGGACAGGGTGTCTTTAAGAACTAATCCTACGTTTATGCCAAAGGTGGTATCCAGTGTGGCTCTAAACCAAACTATTCACCTGCCAACTTTTTATCCTAAACCACAGAATAAAGGAGAGCGACTACTCCATTCTTTGGACATTCACAAGCAGTTACACTTCTGCTTGGACAAAACCAAAGCTTTCAGAAAATCTGAGCAATTATTGGTGGCATATGCTGCAGGAGCACAGGGAAAAGCCATTTCAAAACAGACTATTTCAAAATGGATAGGACATTGCATACATTTCTGCTACACATACCATGGAAAAGCTGTACCTAGCAGCATTAGATCTCACTCCACCAGGGCAACAGCCACTTCAACTGCCTACCTCAGTGGAGTACCTACCAAGGATATTTTGGAAGCAGCAACTTGGACTTCTGTACATACCTTCACCAAGCATTACCATCTGCCTCTATACTCTAAATCCAGAGCTGGCTTCACCAGTGCAGTGCTGCAGGGCCTTATAGCCACCCCTAATGCCTTATAGAACCAGCCACCCTACCTCAGCTTTGGGTTTCTACCCAAGTGTAATGACTGCAGTAGTGTAACATGATGAACATAGTACAGTTTTGTACCTACCATAAATGTAGATGTTCGAGTGTATACACTGCTACAGTCCTGGTTACCCTCCCTCCTTCCCCTCTTACTGGCTGGTACATACCTATGTCTTCTACCCTTTACTACCTATGGGGAGTATTTGCTGGTAGCTGTTAGTTGTGGTTTGCTTTTCTTATGTATGTTTTATTAGCAATTGAAATTGCCTACCTATTTAGAGGCACCTGACATCTGGGGCAAGAAGAACTGAAGAAAATGGCGTTGGCTGCATCTTATATACCCCTGTCGCACTGACGTCAGGAAGGAGGCAACAGCAACCGACGCCGGACCAAGACTTTGGAACTCAGGCCGACTGAGGAACTGCCTGACGGCAGGATAACCCAAGTGTAATGACTGCAGCAGTGTATATACTAGAACATCTACATTTAGGTAGGTACAAAACTGTACTTTTCTCCTACAAGAAAAGACATGGAAATTCACTCCTTTGATGTTCTTTTCTGGCTTGAAAACCATGATGTGTTGGTTATTCATGAGAACAGGGGCATGTCAACCAGCTGGGGCGGGGTTTGGGCGGCATTTGCTACTGCGCATCTGGTGAGCCAGTAAAGTAAAATATCGCCGAAAACTGATTATGATTATTTTTACATACTAACACAAATAGGATATTTTCTAAGTCAAACACAAATACAATATTTTCGAAGTGGGGGTTTATTTTTACATACAAACACAAATAGGATATTTTCTTAGTGGGGGTTAATGATATCTCTCCAATCATAACAGCCTTTTCCTGTCTTTATTTTGTAATGCTGCAACCAGCTACACAATTCTATCATATATACAGCATAGTTATGGTTTATCCTTAATGGAATACAACTATTAAATATTTATGTGGTAGCAATAGCTTGAGCAGAAACTCCACAAAAGGCTGAAGGTAGTTATTACACATAAGTTAATCATAAATCTTCTACAAGTTTTTAAAGCTGAATAAACTGAATAATAACAATCTGGCTATTTGATTGTATAAAAGATGTGATTTGGTGCTGATTTTTTTACTCCACTGAAGGCACTGCTGTGCCGAGGTGCTAGAGATTAATAAATTCTACACTGTCTTTCTTTGGACGCTGGCTTGTCACATTTTATTTAATAAAACTATTTACTTGAAATAAGTAAAATTAAGCAATGCAGTTTGTGAAATGAAACATGCAAGTAATTTTAAACTAGCATAAAATGCACAAATTACAAAACAAATGTGTTTAAATAAAGAAATTCAACAATGTAGATTTCTAACAAGTTATCTAGATCTGTTATTACCAATAGCTAAAGAGGTTAAGATGTACTGAATTTCATTCTACCTCTGACTTAGAAGCCCAAACAGCAACTGTACGAGTCTGCAGATAGATGGAACTAACCTTGAACTCTGCTTTATCATCCACTGTGCATAAGCAGAAATAAGGCATTAATTCTTTTAGCAGTTGCTTTCTGTCTAGTAAAGAGTGTAGCACTGCCCTTCCAGTTTGGATTTAAGTTTGGGATGATGCTTTTCCTGACCATATGTTGAACATGCAGTTATTCTCATATTAAACATGATTACTATTGCAACAACCGACCATACGTAGAGTGAAAATAACCTGTTTTATGATGGTCTAATCCCAGCTCACACTCCCTGTTAGTGAGTGAATAATCAAATGCTTGGTGAATTCTGCTTAACAATGATAGGAAGAGGTGACCTTGAAGGATCAAAAAGCAACATCACTATGAACATTTGGCCACCACTAGACAATTATTCCTGTAGTAATTTTACTTACATCTCCTGCTGAAAATCCAAAAAGCCAGAAGGCTCATGAGGCTCCACTTTTATGGGCTGTATTCTTACTGAACATTGAGATCGTGAGTGCTTGCCATTCTGTAACACAGGAAGTTTCTGTCCTCCTTGAGCTTGCCTTGGGACACCTGCATTGCTCTTTCACAGCTGTACCACCCTCGTCAAACTCCCCAGCTAACACTGTGGAGTTGACTCCAGCAAATTAGCATCTAAACAAGCAAAATTTAAAGGGGTGCACTCTTGAAAAGCAGATTTAATGACAGTTTCTAATAGTCCTATTATATGTACTCAGCGTAATTTACTCTTTTTACATTCTATGCATCTTATTTAGTGTACATGCTGAACGTTTTATAGTATCCATAGATGTTAAGTTGTCAATCTCGCCTTCATTCTTGCTGGATGGGTTCGGAGCCGAACCTCAACTCCGACTCGGCCACTTACTAAAGCTCGAGAGATGATGCTAGGCAATAACTACCCAGATCTTGTTTGCCGCTTTCGCCAGCGAGGTGCGTTTTACCGGCTCTTGGTGAGTGTTGGGAATTATACATATATATAGTTACCTTCCTGCTTAGTTTTCCATCCCTTTCTTTGTTTAGCTTAACTTAACAGTTAATTTCAAACTTTTCGTTAGCGCAAATTTTTTCCCTTATCCCAAATTACCCCCCCCCCCAGGTTAGGCCTTAGGCCTGCTCCCTTTCCTGATAGGGATTCTGTGTTGTGTCTGTGGCATGTTTGTACACTGTATCCCTCTCTTCTCTTAATTTTTGTTTGGATTGGGCGTGTGTGTGTGTGTTTTTTTACATTGTGCCCTTTCACTCCGACAGCTATGTCGAAGGACACAAAGGTCTCAGGCTTCAAGAAGTGTGACTCGTGCTGTCAGAAGATGTCTCTGACAAATGGTCACACTTCTTGTGTTTACTGCCTGGGACCCCTGCACCTGCAGGACTGTTGTTCCATGTGCCATGTGTTCAGCCCAAGAGTCCTGCAGGAGCGCAGGAACAAATTAATCTTAAGGGGCTTATTAAAGCCCAAGGGCTCCTCAACTAAGTCTGTGTCGGGGAAGCCTTTGAAGCCAGCCAAGCTGTCGGCTCCGAGTTCCAAGCCTTCGGCTGGTGGCTCACTATCTGTGGCAATATCAGCACTGGCTGGAGTGGATAAATCTGAGTCGCAGCTTCCAGCATCAGCTCCACTCGGCACCAATACCTCTGGACCTCAACCCTCATGGTCGGCTCCGGCTGGAGCTGACGTATCTTCGGCTCCTTTGGCTCCATCTGTCTCCAGGAAAAGGTCCAGGTCCCCACCTTTGGAGTCTATCCATTCGGCTCTGGGGTCACCCTTGCTCTCGGAGCAGAGCCATTGGAGCCGTTCTTCTCGGTCGTCCAGGCTTTCCGACCAGGACCTTGAGAGAGTGGTCAGTAGACTGTTAAAGTCTCAGGCACTGGCCCAAATGCTTCATAGCCTGTCTCATCAGACAGCAGCTATTTCAACTCCACCTACTATTCCTCCTTCGACTCTCCCCCAGAGTTTGGAGCCGGAGCTCCTCGGAGCCGTGACCGTTGTGGCATCGGAGCCGATACCTCCCCCTTTGGCTCCATTGTCCTCTGCTCTGATCTCCTCCTTGATGCCTTTGTTGGAGGGATCCATGCGCCTGGTCTCTCTCGCCGGCTCTGAGTGGCATCGGACCCTTGTCCGACCCCGTTCTCCCTCTCGGAGCATCAGCGTTGGTGAGCTCGGCCCCGACATCGGCTTCGGAGCCGTCCCTGTTGGTGCAGCCCGAGGTTCCTAGTTCTTCGGAGCGGGAGCCCTCTGGCCTGTCTGACAGGGGAGCCTTCGAAGTGATGAGCGTACTAGCCCCAGTGCATGGTCAACGGTCAGCTCCATCAGCTCCTCCCACTACGGTGCCTGCTGATGTCTCTTCCCACTCTCTTGCTCCCGGACCCAGAGACCCAATGCCTCAGGTTTCCCCACTGGGAATATCTTCCTCTTCCGAGGCTTCTCCTGATCTGTCAGGTGAACCTCCGTGCAAGAGGACATGTAAGAGGAAGCATGTGGACTCCCCTGAGTCCATCACATCCGATACCGACTTGGATGAGTCGGAAGGATCCCCAAGGTCTCCCTCTGAGGATGTCTCTTTTTCAGACATCCTTGAAATGCTGAAACAGAGGGGGAACTGGTCTTCCCTTAATCCTTCCTTAGACGAGTTGGCTTACCTGGAGGCGTTTGGTTCTCGACCCTCCACCTCCTGGGTGTCTCTGCCTTTCGACCCCCTTATGGAAGTGGTGGCACGGAAGGCGTGGACGGCTCCGGATTCGGTGGAACCCACCCCACGGAGGCCTTCCAAATTTATAACAGCTCCAGCTGATAGACAATTTTTATCAAAAGGTGTCCCGGTTGATGCCATGGTGGTGGCTGCAGCCACCAAGAAGGAACTAGCTGATCCTTCAGTACCTATCCATCCTCCTAACAAGGATTCTAGGACTATGGATAGGTACGGTAAGCAGATGTTTTCTTCAGTGACCTTTGCCATGCGGTCGCTGAATTACTTGTGCCACTTCACCCACCTTCAAAGAGATGTTCTTAAAGAATTAGGTGAAGTTTTACAGGATCCGTCAGCTGCTGGGTCCCAAGATAAAATCACCTCACAGCTAGGACCCCTAAACTCCATTGTCAACTCCTCCATGCGGCTCATTTCCTATGCAGCTGATGGAGCGAGTAGGGCTGCAGGCACAGGTGTGGCTTTAAGGCGTCACGCCTGGATGCGGCTTTGCAATTTTGCAGACCCCTTCAAGGCGTCCTTCACTAATTCCCCTTTTGATGGTTCAACGTTGTTCGGGCCTCAAGTGAAAGACACCTTGACCAGATGCGAACAAGATGGCAAGACTCTTTCTGCCGTAGGAGTCCGTTTCTCCACCCCTTCCAGACCATATGCTAAGGGTCAAAAGGGTGGAAGGATGTGGTTCCACAAATCTCAAGGAGTCTCGCCTGACGCAAGAGGTCAGTTTACCCCCAGAGGCAGAGGGGGTAACAACAACAGATGCCACCCAAGAGGCAGAGGGGGTCCGCAGAATCAGGGTAGCAGAGAGCTTCTCTCTGATAAACCCTTCCAGCATCCCTGAGGTGTTGCCCGACTGTCCACCTTCAGAGGCAGTCGGGGGAAGATTGTCACTGTACCCACAAGCCTGGCTCTCCCTCACTCAAGACAAATGGGTACAGTCAGTCATATCCGAGGGTTACAAAATCCCCTTTATCCAAACCCCAACTCAGCAAAAGGGACCCCTTCCAGACGTTCCACCCAGTCTAAGGGAACAGGCAGTGCTAGAAATATCAAGACTGCTAGCAAAAAGAGCCATCCAGCCAGTCCAAGCAGACCAAATAGGATCCGGAGTCTACTCAAAGTTCTTTTTGGTACCAAAAAAAAACAGGGGACTGGAGACCAATACTGGATCTTAGCAAACTAAACAAGTTTGTAAAAAGAACAAGATTCCGGATGGTCATGCTTCAGTCCATTCTGCCTTTTCTGGGCAAGGACAATTGGATGTGCTCAGTGGACCTTCAGGATGCGTACTATCACATCAAAATTCACAGGCGCTCCAGAAGGTTTCTCCGCTTTCTGCTGGGGGCCAGTCACTACCAATTCGGAGCCCTGCCCTTTGCCCTCACTACAGCCCCCAGAGTGTTCACCAAATGTATGGCAGCGGTTACGGCTCACCTGAGGCGTCAAGGATTCCAGGTGTTTCCATATCTAGACGTCTGGCTCCTCACTGCCACCACCAGGCGTCAACATCTTCAGGCCAGAGATTACACCATTCACACTTGCAGAGGGCTAGGAATCTCTATAAATTTTGAAAAGTCTGCCTTGTCGCCTTGTCAGTCTATTACCTTTATAGGCACCATCTTGGACACTGTGCAGCTCTCAGCAAAATTAACAGAGCAAAGGGTCTTAGATATTCAGAATCACGTTCGAGTTCTTCTTCAGAGCGACAGAATTCAGGCCAGGTATGTCCTGAAAGTATTAGGTCTCATGGCGGCTGCCATCACACTTCTTCCTCTTGCCCGCTTTTACATGCGTCTTCTTCAGTGGATGCTTTTCGCCCAATGGTCGTTTCAACAACTCCCTGCACCACAAGATCATGATAACTTCAACTTGCAAAAATCATATGTCTTGGTGAATGTTGTCCCCTCAAGTCCATCAAGGCAGACCCTTTATTCCTCCCTCCCTGGTCGCCACAGTCACATCGGACACCTCCCTGATCGGGTGGGGGGGGGGCATTTTCAGGGCAGGACAGTCCATGACACATGGCAACCTTTCGAATGCCACCTGCACATAAATGTCCTGGAGATGAAAGCAGTGCTTTTGACGTTGCAAGCCCTCCATGACTCTGTTCCCCTGGGGACTATTGCAATCCAAACGGACAATATGTCCGTAGTGTGGTATATCAACAAGCAGGGCGGAACCAAATCCTATCCCCTGTGTCGAGAAACACTCAGACTTTGGCAATGGGCGATCTCTTCTCAGCGGTTTCTGACAGCAACGCATATCCCTGGGAAGTCCAACATCATAGCGGACAGGTTGAGCAGAGCTATTCTCATGCCACACGAGTGGTCTCTCAAACAATCTGTGATGGAAGAGATTTTTCAGAAGTGAGGCCTTCCTTGCTGCAATCTTTTTGCTACACCTCAAAACAGCAAATGCCCCGACTTCTTCACCCTCTTCCCGGCCATCCCCCCAGAGATGCTCTAGTCCACATTTGGCCTTTGGGACTTCTTTACGCCTTTCCACTAATAACACAGGTAATTCAGAAAGCAACCGCCTTGAGAGCCAAGATGATTCTCATTGCCCCTTATTGGCCTCGACAGATATGGTTTCCATTCCTGCATCGTTATCTCTTGGAGCAGCCTTGGCATCTGGATCCAGTGCCAGATCTGGCCCATCAGTCGGGGCAGCTGCACCAATCCCTCCATTCTCTCAACCTCACCGCTTGGTTGCTCCACTTCCATCCCTATTCAGGCTTCCTATGATTTCAAATCCCATTTGGGATATTATAGTAGCTTCCCTTAAATCTTCCACCAGAATGATCTACACGAGTAAATGGCAATGTTTTTCCTTCTGGGCAAAGGATAGGAATATAGATCCATTCACTGCTCCAATTCACTCGGTCTTGGATTTCCTAGCTGAAATTTTTCATTTAGGATCATCATCCTCCACAGTAAAAGTCCAGTTGGCAGCCATTTCTAATTTCCACATAGGCTTTTCGGACTGCAGCATCATGTCCCATAAGCTTTGCAAAGAATTCCTTAGAAGTATCTTCTTCCTTAAGCCCCCGATCAAAGATCCTCCGCTGCAATGGGATCTAAACTTAGTTTTAACATCCTTGATTCTACCTCCCTTTGAACCTGCGGCTTCCTGTTCATTGAAGTTACTTTCCTGGAAAACACTCTTCCTAGTCGCTATTATATCTGCTAGGAGAGTATCTGAACTTCATGCTCTCTGCATTCGTCCTCCTTATTTAGTCTTTCACAAAGACAGAGTTTCTCTAAGGATGAGCCCCTCTTTCGTACCTAAGGTGGCTTTGCAGACAAATTTAAATCAATCAATTGACCTCCCAGTTTTCTTCCCCAATTATTCGAACAGGGCGGAGCAAAAACTGCATTGTCTGGACGTTCACCGTCGGCTCCGATATTATTTGGATAGAACTAAACAAATCAGGAAATCTGATCAACTCTTTTTATCTTATGCAGAGAATAGGAAAGGCCTTCCAGTATCCAAGGTAACCCTGTCAAGGTGGCTTTCTTCTCTGATCACAAGTATTTATCAACTCAGAGATAAAGAGTTGCCTTCTAGGCCAAGGGCCCATTCAACCAGGGTGCTAGCTACATCAACAGCTTTTCAAGCTAGACTACCAATAGACACTATTTGTGCAGCAGCCACATGGGCCTCTCCTCATACCTTTGTTTCGCATTACAAATTGGACATGGCCTCCAGAAACAGGGCAAATTTTGGGTCCACCATTCTTAAGAGTCTGTTCCAATGAGCCACCCAGGGTGAAGGTGCTAGGGACGTGGTCCCATCCAGCAAGAATGAAGGCAAGATTGACAACTTAACATTGAGAAGTTATGTACCTACCATAACGTTCCATGTTAGTTGTCTTCTCTCGCCTTCTTTCTTGCGTCCTGCCCTCCATCCCCCTAGCCTGGATAGACCGAGAAGATTTTCCCTTCTTTGAAGTATCCTGTTCTTGCATTTTCAGCCAAATAGCTTGTCCCAGGGTAGCTACAGCTTAGATAGCGTCCCTTAGAGGGTTCTGTTCCACCTCTTCTCTAGTTGGACTATATTGCCTAATGTTGGTTCCAGCTACCAAACGAGATCTGGGTAGTTATCGCCTAGCATCATGAGATATAGGGTTGCCTCAAGCCGGTAAAATTAGCTCTCGAGCTTTAGTAAGTGGCCGAGTCGGAGCCGAGGTTCGGCTCCAAACCCATTCAGCAAGAAAGAAGGCGAGAGAAGACAACTAACATGGAACATTATGGTAGGTACATAACTTCTCATTTTATGAACATAAAAATAATTTTGCTTTAGTTTAATACTGCTTTTCTAACTCTGTACTCTTTAGTGAACTTCAAGCAGGTTTAGTGAAGAGGACCTCAAGTGCAACTTGGAGTAAAAAGTGCAGCGAAAGTTACACTGTTGTTTTGAAAAACTGCATCCTTGCTAACAGAGTAGAGCATGTCGCTAGTTTTGTTTAGTATCTCTTTGCCTTAATAAAGGACCCTCACATTTTGACTTTCTTTTGGTCCAAGTGTCTGTATGGTGCCCCACCAGTTAAGTATACCTTGGCTTTATTTTTTCCTTTAATGGTCATTAGTCAGTATTAAAATGTTTTGCTGTACTCTGTCACATATTTTGAAATGTGTAACCAATAAAAAGACTGTATGGGCTTTATTCCTATATGGTCAGAAAAACTAATATTGGCTATGGCTAGACATAGCTGTTGAGATGCCCCTTGGCTCACGAGATGCTACACTGCTTTTCTCTCTCCCCCATTCAGGATTCTGTTTTCTTTACCGTAATTCCTTGTTCCGGTGTACACTCTTCTTCCTGTTAAGGATTAGGTGGCTAGACATACCTGTTGAGATGCCCCTTGGCTCACGAGATGCTGCACTGCTTTTCTCTCTCCCCATTCAGGATTCTGTTTTCTTTACCGTAATTCCTTGTTTTGGTGTACACTCTTCTTCTTCCTGTTAAGGATTAGGTGGCTAGACATACCTGTTGAGATGCCCCTTGGCTCATGAGATGCTACACTGCTTTTCTCTCTCCCCATTCAGGATTCTGTTTTCTTTACCGTAATTCCTTGTTCCGGTGTACACTCTTCTTCTTCCTGTTAAGGATTAGGTGGCTAGACATACCTGTTGAGATGCCCCTTGGCTCATGAGATGCTACACTGCTTTCTCTCTCCCATTCAGGATTCTGTTTTCTTTACCGTAATTCCTTGTTCCGGTGTACACTCTTCTTCTTCCTGTTAAGGATTAGGTGGCTAGACATACCTGTTGAGATGCCCCTTGGCTCACGAGATGCTGCACTGCTTTTCTGTCTCCCCATTCAGGATTCTGTTTTCTTTACCGTAATTCCTTGTTCTGGTGTACACTCTTCTTCTTCCTGTTAAGGATTAGGTGGCTAGACATACCTGTTGAGATGCCCCTTGGCTCATGAGATGCTGCACTGCTTTTCTGTCGCCCCCTTTTAGGATTCTCTACAGTAATTCCTTGTTCTAATATACAGATTCTTCTTCTTCCTCTTGAGAATTAGGAGGCCCTTGATTGCCTCCCTTGAGTTTTGTAAAGTGGGATCTGAGAGCTGTGCCTCTCTCAGTTCTATCACCAATCTCTGCTACCTGCTTGTCTCCTTACCCTATTACAAACTAAGTAAATACTTGTCAGTAGCAACTGAAATATATCAATGACCGGCCCTAAGTGCAGGGCACTAGTGAGCAATTTACATTCCTTTCTAATAGCTGCAGGTGTAACAATAATTATGTCTTAATCAGTATCCCTCTTAACTCATTAAATCCAGCTGGGAATTATTTAATGATGCGTGACATTCCTAACTGATGGCAGTTTGATTAATACATGTCTAAAAATGTGAGTCAGATTAGAGTTAAGTCTCAGAAAATATTTTTGCATTTTCTTGTATACCTGAAGTCATTTTCTCTCATTTAATGGGCTTAATGTGGCACTGAATACTACAAATTCAACGCTGTGATTAAGTTACAGTAAAACAAAAGTGATTTATGTGATCTTTCTTTCACACACTATTGGCATAAATGTGACAAGGCAACCCAAATAGCTAGTCCACAGGCATGATTATCACCACAGCAGAAATAATACTGTCAGTGGTAATTAGTTAACAATGGCTTCATTAGTGTCTACCAGGGAAGGATGGTGGTCAGTGTGATGATCTAGAATAGCTACTGCTTCAAAAAACATCTATCACTACCATGTTGTGTTCTGTATTAGTTCCACTGTGGGGCTTTTTTTCTGTACTCTAATTTGTGGCTGTTTGGATTCCAAATATACATTTGGCTACATTTTTTCCAATGTCTTAGCATGTACTCGAGGGAATGCTTCCTTCTTTGCATGTAGCATTTATCTTGAGCATTATGAAGGATGCTGCCTCAGTGATCATTATTACAAAAAACAGTTGCATGATCAAAGTCACCATAACAAAGAGGTGTTTGAAAAGGGTAACTGATGCAATATAGCTTCCCCCTCACCATCTCCTTAGATCCTTTCTTTCTTTTCTTGTATTTAGGAAATAATAAAAAAATGAGTTGTAGGCAGGTCTGTACTCTTGGCATTTATTCTGTCTCATTTGGGAAGAAGATCTTGCATTCTGGCCTAATTAGATCTATACACATAAAACATGCTATACAGGCATGCTTCTTGGTGACTACCATCTCACACATGTGCGATTACACACACACACAAAACTACAAATGATTTGGGCTGGTCTCCTTTTCTATCAAATGTCCTGTTGATGTTCTTGGTGTAGGCAGGAGGACAACTGTCCTTTGATGACATCAGACATTTTAAAAGCCAAGCAGGATGTTTGGACATTCTCTCTCATCTATTTCCCCAAGCATATTTTAAATAATACTGTAACAGTGATCCTTATATTTGAACATTTACTATTCTGATAAGTATTCTCACACAATGGTATGTTTTAGGTAGAGCACTCTGATATGTATTAATGTATTGATCCACAAAATGTATAAAATGGATATGGTTAGAACTATCATCATTCTTATAAAATCTTGTCAAGAATAGTAGAAAGGAATCCTACTGAAACAAAGTCAACTATTCTATTTTATTGTGTGACATTTTTGTGGACAAATTGTAACTACTCATAGGAATTTTGTCAGAAACATTTGTATTATAAAGTAAATGTAGCCAAATGAGCATACCATCATAGTAAATATAAAAAAAAATATTCAGAAATATGTGGATAAATTGACTAATGTATTTTCAGGATAAAAAAGTTTGAATTATAAAAAGTCTTGACCAATCTAGTCAGTGAGGTGGTTTTTAGAAAAAAAGAAAACCCAGGACAATAACACTGCAATGAAATGTCAACTATCAATATTTTAATACAAGCTATACATTGGTTCTGCTTATAAGTCATAACCTTTTCCAAAATATATGGCTTTATAATTTGGTGCATTCTCCATGCTAACATCTGATGCATGTATGTTTTTTTCTTGAACTTGTTTGATAACTTGTATACATTTACATTTAAATATTTTGTATCATAATTGGAAAATCTTGAGTCAGAGCTGTCCTGCGAAGTCTTCCATTGCATTGTTGTATGGCATTTTGCTAGGGCAGAACATGTTGTAATCAAAATAAATAACTAATGTAATTGAGAATTCTGGAATCTAATCACAGGCTATAAATAAATTGTTACCATGATAAAAAAACTGAGTAATACTGTTGAGATAAATAAGCTTCTTACATAAGAAAGAACCAGTGAGTTTTCAGAGGTGGTTTGTAACAAAATATATTAAAAAATGCCTGTATTTCAACATACAGAACAGAAGGGAATACAATTTGGATTACATGGCGCTCTTTTTGTTGGTGTTAGACTGAAACATATTATAAATTGTGCATAAACTGTTTGCTGAAGGGAATGTGATATTTCTCCATGTTTTTAAGATTAAATTATACACGGTCATCCTTTGATATAACCTGAGTCCAACTAACACAAGTAATGAAAACATTTATTTTCATATTTTACATTTAGCACAAATTTACAGATGTGTAGGTTAATGCAACATCTTTGGATAAAAGTAACATTTATTTCCAACTAAATAGGGTGGTGAATTTCTTTTTTCCAAAAAGGAAGTATTTTTAAGCACTGATTTTTAGATTAATAAAAATAATGTATGTTCACTCTACATATTTTTGTTAAGCAGTCATCATCATCATCATCATCTTCTTTCGGCTGTTCCCGTTAGGGGTCTCCAAAGCAGACCATCTGTTTCCATTTCTTCCTGTCCTCTGCATCTTGCTCTGTCACACCAACCACTTGTATGTCCTCTCTCACCACATCCATAAACCTTATCTTAGGCCTTCCTCTTTTCCTGTTACTTGGTAGCTTCATCCTTAGCATCTTTTTCCCAATATACTCAGCATCCCTCCTTGGCACATGTCCAAACCAACGTAATCTTGCCTTTCTGGCTTTGTCTCCAAACCTTCCAACCTGGGCTGACCCTCTAATATACTTATTCCTAATCCTGTCCACCCTCGTCACACCCAGTGCAAATCTTAATATCTTTAACTCTGCCACATCCAGCTCAAACTCCTGCCTTTTTGTTAATGCCACTCCAACCCATATAACATAGCTGGTCTCACTACCCTCTTGTTGACCTTCCCTTTCACTCTTACTGGTACTCGTCTGTCACAAATCACTCCTGGCACTCTTCTCCACCCACTCCATCCTGCCTGTACTCTCTTCTTCACCTCTCTTATACAATCACCGTTACTCTGAACTATTGATCCCAAGTATTTAAACTCATCCACCTTCACCACCTCTACTCCTTGCATCCTCACCATTCCTTTATCCTCTCTCTCATTCACATACATGCATTCTGTCTTAGTCCTGCTGACCTTCATTCCTCTTCTCTCTAGAGCATATCTCCATCTCTCCAAGGTCTCCTCCACCTGTTCCCTACTCTCACTACAGATCACAATGTCATCTGCAAACATCATAGTCCACGGAGACTCCTGTCTGATCTCATCTGTCAACCTGTCCATCACCATTGCAAATAAGAAAGGGCTCAGAGCTGATCCTTGATGTAATCCCACCTCCACCTTAAACACATCTGTCACTCCCACCACAGACCTTACTGCTGTCACACTACCCTTGTATATATCCTGTACCACTCTTACATACTTCTCTGACACACCCGACTTCCTCATACAATACCACAACTCCTCTCTAGGCACCCTGTCATATGCTTTCTCTAAGTCTACAAAAACACAATGCAACTCCTTCTGACCTTCTCTGTACTTCTTCATCAACACTCTCAGAGCAAACATCGCATCTGTAGTGCTCTTTCCCAGCATGAAACCATACTGCTGATCACTAATCATCACGTCCCTTCTTAACCTAGTTTCCACTACATTTTCCCATAATTTCATGCTATGACTGATCAATTTAATCCTTCTGTAGTTACTACAGCTCTGCACATCACCCTTATTCTTAAAAATCGGTACCAAAACACTTTTTCTGCATTCCTCAGGCATCCTCTCACTTTCCAAGATTCCATTAAACAATCTGGTTAGAAACGCCACTGCCATTTCACCTAAACACCTCCATACTTCCACAAGTATGCCATCTGGGCCAGCAGCCTTTCCATTCTTCATCCTCTGCATAGCTATCCTTACTTCCTCCTTGCTAATCCATTTCAGTAATAAGTAGAAATTTCTAATGCTCATACAAAATTGTACATAAAAAGAATATCAAGTGCCAAGTATTTAACAGAAAAAAAGTTTATGAATTAACAGTTAATCCCCTTCATCACTATCAACATGTTTGGGTTGTTAACTATGGATTGAGCAAAGACCAACATGGAAATTCAATAAAGCGTACCATGGGTGCAAACAGTTTTAGATTCCATAAACTCTGTGTAGTGGTGGGCAATCACTAGTGCACATGCGCAACTAAGGAACCTTTCATGCAGTACAAATGTTGCCTTAAGTAGCTGAATGTTATGCAAATTAACCATGTGGAGCAATCCAACAACCCACAATGCATCTGTGTAGACTCCATGTCCATGTTAGTAGTATATGCGGAAATTTTCCAAGTACAGGAGTCTACACTGAAAGAAGGGGGTGTAAAAGTCCACAAATATGGACATAATTCCCCTGAAAAGGTAAGATTCCATACATAAATGTCTGAATCATGCACTGTGGATGTCTGGAAACAGCAGGAATTTTATCAAATTAATATTGTTTTTAGATTTCCGCTTGTTTGTGCAATGTGCTACATTGCACAAACATCCTTAATATAAAAATAAAAAATGTAAAAGAACACTATATAATGTACTCTAGACAAAAGTACTGTAAGACCTTGTGTCGGGTCTGCACAATTGTGCTTTTGTGCTGTTAACCAGTTTACACGGCTATGAACCATGTACTTTCTAGGCTATCAGCAGAAATATTATGCAAATGAGGGATAAATGCCATGGAGGGGATAAGGTTTTCTTTAGGTGGAGCATGTCCATCAATTCTGGGTTGGACATGGCCTTGTATGTCAGGCAGAGATCACCTCTGAGTAGGCGGTATGCAACCCAGTACAGCTAGAGTTTCTTCAGTCAAGCTGCATAGGGCATCTGTTTGAGGCTAGTGATCCTCTTGGTGATGTACTTCTGTGGTCTTTCCAGCTGTTGCAGGTGTCTTGCAAGCTACATCCCAAATGGGGCATTGTACTCTGTGATGGGTCTGATGAGTAGAGGGGCACAATAACCTCTTCTGATCTGGATGTGAACCCTTTTGTGATTAAGTGGGCCATGTAGAAGGATTTTCTAACCACTTTGGCAATGTGATTATCAAAGGTGAGATTACTATCTACTTGGGTCCCCAGATCCCTTATTATGTCTTCCGTATTTACCACTCTAAGGATCTAAACCTCACCACAACAATAAATAGGACATGCTGGAGGGATAGATTCCTGTCCCAGAGACTTCCCATGCTTTGGAACAAGATTCCAATCTACATTAGGTGAACGTTCCTTTACTGTCAACACAGAACTATGATTATTTACAATTTGGACTTTAAAAAACCCTTTCAGGGAAG
>NC_056744.1:1768829486-1768901986 GCF_019279795.1 Protopterus annectens
ATTCAGCATGCCTCATGCACCTCATGCATATGCATGACATGCTGACATCACACAGTTTAACTGCAGCCTCCGTGTAAGAGTTATAACTCTTACACGGAGGCTTCCTGAATCTGGCCCATTATTTATTGTTGTGTTCCTCATTTTATTATTTTTTAATTTTTTTCCATTATTCATTATTGTTTTCTTTTATCTTATTCATTATATTTGTTTGTGTTACTTTTTCCCTTTATATTTCTATTTTGTTTACCACAGCGCAACAAGGTAGACAGTTCCTGGTGATCCATCTATCTTGGCTTCCCCAGCTGAGGCACCAGGGCCCAGCGCATCTGGGCCGCAGCCTGTTGGCACCCGCCCTGCTGCTCCTGCACTACCTAGTCTTTCAGGTAGTTTTGCCCCACAAGCTGGGAGTGTGACCCCTCTGGAAGTGGAGGCAAGAGGGGGTGCCTACATCACCTGTGCACAACAGCCAGGCATGGTGCATAGGCCTGTGCAGCAGACTGTTGGCACACACCTACACCGGATGGACAGCATGCTGTCCATCCTGGTGTGGCATCTGCCCGCAGGTGCCAGCGTCAACCACTTCCTCCACAGAAGCAGTGAAGGTGCAGTGCTGATAGTTCCATAGGTGAGGACTTGAGTCACACTATTGCCATGTCTGACATCCAGGGCACTTGGATCACCCCACTCTCTCCCCAACCAAAGTGTTCACCCCAGTCTTGTGTCCCTCACCAATCCTGTTTGCTATCTTGTATGTGTTGTCTGTCTCTCCTTAACAAAAAAGGGCAGCTGTTCCCCAAAGAAAATGTTGTCCCATGCACAGCTCTCCATTTCATGCGTGTGTTCACTGGACACACTTAATTTGGTCCAACAGGCTTGACAATGCAGTTATGTTGTCACCCCTCTCTCTGGAGTTGACAGTCCAAATTCAGTTAAAAATTTTTGCAAGTGCACAGTTGTTGCTGTTGAATAAATGGACAGCTTTGGTTCTTTCCTACATCCTTCCTGCCTTTCACTATGTTTTAACCCATGTTTGCACCCCATTTCACCACTTTCCTGTCTCCTCAATTTTCTTTTCTTTAAAGAATTATTGCATGATGCTATGTGCAGTATTGCTAGGCTAAGCTAAATGGCTGTGTATTATTACATGTATGTGAAAGCATAATCACATTCAAAAAGATCACCTATGTCCTATATCTGACCCAGTACCATCTGACTTGAACAATAGTACATCAACCCACCAAGCCATACAGCCAGTTAATTAGCCCAGCTGTTGTAAGCAAAACATAGTAATTGTCATTTTATCATCATTAGGCATGTTTATGCAAAGCTGCACATCACACTACATTGCACAGCAAATCTGCTAAAAGATTAATAGAAACATTGGAATTTAACTGGGAATCTGGTAGAGAAATAAATAACTATAAAGCCATACTCATAGTAATAGGTGTAAGTGAGCTATGTAACTGAAGTTCAGTGTGCAATTATCTGTACATCTAAAAAAACATCTGCTATATCACTGACTCCATAGCTCAAGCTGTGAAACGCTTTGAAAATATTTATTTTTGGGTTCACATGGTCCTGGGTTCAAATACAGCTGGGTCTATCATTTAAAATACATGTGTACATCACAATTATAAATTGTGATATGTATGACTGTGTCATCACCTATTTATCCACCCAATACAGTACAGATGGAATGTCTGCTTCTAAATAATGGAGGTCAAAGGCCTACAGATAGGAACATATTTTCATTGTTGCTATTACAATCCTAGAAAGTGCCTATAATATCAGGTTATGCTTTACCATGAATTCCCAGAGGAACATGAAGTATGTAATGCAAATGTGGCTCAGTAATTCCAGACTGCAGTCCACAATGATTTGCCAGTGATATTCCAGACAACCACAGGTGTAAAAGTAACAGACATATATGGGAGTCATGCTAGAAGCAAGGGTTGCCAGCACACATGTTCCAGATGACTACCATGACATTACACATGACTTGGCAGTTGTTCAGGTAGTTGACATAATGGTTAATGTACCCCCTACCTTGTTCAAGGATATACTAATCATGTTGTCTTTTACTCTGCTAATGATACCTTTGGCTAACATTCTTACCTTAAACACATACCTTAACTTCCAGTGGATAAGTTCCCTCAATCTGGCTCTGGCTGTAAGTCATGGTGGCCACAGTTACTCTTCTGTGTTGTTGTCCTGAAAGTCTTTACCCTCTCTGTCTATGCCTATTGCCAGCAGCAGCAGCTTCAGCCTGTAGCACACACATCTGTATGTAAAAAGTAGCTGATACAAATATTTTATCTGTGTTGCTGTATCTTTACCCCACAGATTTTTACCCCAACATATAAGAAAGGGAATGGCATCTACATTGATACCTTACATCTTGTTGATTATTTGCATTGGAATGGCTGATTATACTGCACATCAGCTGTGTAGGCTGCATTTAGCATTTCTGAAGCACAGACTGGTTCAGATGCAATCAACTGCTAATAAGAACCATCATAATAATGCAAATTTCTAGCTACACAAACCAGTGTGGATGAGAGTTACGCCTTATGTCTAACTTGTTCACACATTTCTTGAAGAGCAGTATATTTCAGTACAGGAATATTCTACTCCATCAGCTATGTATCCATGCTTCCTACATGATACATGTGTTTGAATATACATAGGAAGAATGTAGATTACATCATTAAGCCTTTGTTAGAACTGTACTGATGACATGGCATTGATCTCCAGCCCTGTTAGACTTAGAGGGGATGTAGAGTACACCAGGGTATAATGCTGTCTGATAACTAGATACACAGGTCTCCTGGGTACTTCTTTTGATAGCAGCTGTAATAGTGCACTGCTGTTTTGTTGGCACTATTGTTTATATTTCTTTTTTTGTGGGGGGAGGCAATATTTTGCTATGGGGCATACTACATTGGACTGCTTTGTTAGGTGTGTGAGCATATGCGAGTATCTGTCATGGCACAAGTAGGAATATATCACTATTGCTACTATCCTAGTTGTGTTCACACCCTTTGTATTTTTGGCCCACTGTTGAACATAAGATGTGTAATTAAGCAGTGATTATTGATAGCCTTCCTTTACTGCTGTACCTCTACATAGGTAACTCGTATGTATATGATCCTTATATGTGTTCTCATGTCTTTGTATTTCAGTAAACATTATGCATGCATGTCACAGGCCACCATTTCCTGAAGCAGAAAACAAACTCATCAATGAGGTGTTGTTACAACATTATCAGATCATGCTGTCCCAAGGGAGGGCAAATAGGTCATAACTTGCAGCCCTGTGGGATGAACTGCTGCACAACATCAATGCTGTGTATCAGCAAAATCATACATATGAACAGGTGTAAACATGATCAATGCAGCAAGGAGGTGCACAGCTGAAATGGCCAGGAATCGTCAGGTCACTGGTGGTGGCCCTGCAGCAGAACCTCCTCTCACAGCCACAGAGGAATTCCTGGCAAACCTTGCTACATAGGACATCTCCCAGACATTCATCAGCCTATATGTTGTGAACATGAGTGCCACCTATTCGTCTCGAGGAGCTTCCAGGTATGCTGACTTAGATCTGCAGTAAAATGCTGTTACATTCATACTATCAAGGTGTATATAATTTTACATGGGTGTCAGGTGCTTTTGGAGGGGAGAAGTTAGCTGCAGTTGTAAGCTTATGTAGAGATTGTCACCCACATACCTTTTAACACTGCAGTTACTGTAGATATGAGATTATTGGACATATTAACATTAATCCATGTTATACTGTAACATGTGGTGCTGCTGCTATTATCTCTACCTCAACTATTTTCAAGGCCATCAGGAATTGGAAGAGACCATGATCCTTCCATTGGTAAGCAGAAAACTGTTATGTCAGAGATGTAGATATATTTCAGTGTCTTAACTAAAGTGTCATCCCAAGCCTGATGGCTGGATTGGCAGTACATCCAGTGTTGCAGTGGGGAGTGTGCTGTCCACACCAAGACGTAGGAGGCCATAAGCTTGTAGTCCTGTGTATTCCTGTGAAGGACACATGCCTAGCAGACATCAGTCACCTTCAGGTAGTAGCACAGCATCTGACCTTGGGCATGGAAGTGCCAGTGCAACTCCTGGCAGAGCCAGTTCTCATGTTTGGGGGCAGAGATGATAATGTGGATAGAATAATAATTTGTCTACTTTAAAATGGATGCTGTTGTAAGGGCTGTGGAGTCACACAATGAAATGTGTCTCATGGAAATATCTACATTTCTGTTTCAGGATTGTGTTGTACACACCTATGGGTACACATCTTCAATATCACAGCACAAGATTGAATGTCAGCACAGAAGACAAATGTCATCAGAACAGTAATACAGTATAGGTTCATAGGCATTTAGTAGGCTAACGTATACGAGGGCTTTTTAAGTCTAGCCATGCATCCCATATCTCTGATAAGTTCTGATACCCTTGATCAGTGTAAGCAGAGGTTTGGGAGATGAGAGACATTTGCAAGCAGGGGCCTAGGAGATGGACCATTTACAGTTTGCCTGTGTCTATTACAGATATAGGTGCCAAACCACGGATGAATTCCATGTTCCCTATTCAACTGTCCAAGTTGCACTTGAATTATGTTAGGGAGGAACTCTGCTTCACATGAATGGGGAGCCTGTTCCATAGAGGGGGGTAGTCTCTAGGATATTGTATCTCCAGGAGCCACTGTGTATATCACAGGCAGGGTACAAGTCTTTAGAATGGGTAATTCTGGTGCTGTTTGTTTTGTGGATATGCAGGAGGTCCACAGTGTGGTCTGACAATGCCCTGTATGCCAGACATAGATCTCCCCTCAAAGGTCTGTAGGAGACAGAATACAGGGATAGGGCCTTGACACAGTCTGCATTGGACATTTTACTTGCACCCTGCATTGATTTAGTGAGGAACCTCTGTGGACATCCCATTGTTGGCTGTGACTGGTTAGATACATACCAAAGGAGGCACTGTACTCAATGATAGGTCTGATGAATGCCGAATGCAGTGGAACAATGACTTCCTTGGACTTAGATGCCATACCTTTGTTTATAAGCTGCACAACATAGAATGTTTCCTCAATACTGCAGACACATGACAGTCAAAGGCTAGATTACTATCTATGTGTGTCCCTAACTCCCTGACTACTGGGTCAACTGTTATAGGTGTATTGTCAGTATGATAGTTACCAGGGTGGATGACTTCCTGAAGGATACTATTATGTATTTCTTGACATTTAGTTTTAGCCCATGGTACTGACATCATTTGTTTGTCCATGTCAGCCTCTCCTGGAGAACATTTGTGTCAGTGGGGGATTCAATGACAGCTCCTAATTTGCAAATTTAGTCAAAGACCACTGATATTGGCCTTGACTTCAGAGACGTAAATGCCAAAAAGGAGTGGTCCAAAGACCAATTCCTGAGGGACTCCACTTGGGACTGGCCACTTTGTAGAGGTGGACTCCCCAGTTCTAACTTCCTGGGTCCTGACCATGAGCCAGTTGGCTATCCATCATGTCACATGCAAGTTTGTACCTAACCTGAGTTTTTCAACAATGCCTGATTGGGGTATAGTGTCAAATGCCTTGTCAGGTCAAGGTAGGCAGTATGAACCATTTTTCCCTCATCCATTGCTTTGTTTACCTTCTCAAAGAAGTCCACCAGGTTGAATAGGCATGATCTGCCTTTGATGAAACTAAACTGGGTTGGGTCCAGTGTCTGGAGGTGTTCTATATCTCTACTGATCATTTCAATGATAATTCTTTTAATGGCTTTACATATAAGACTAGTGAGACTTATGGGTCTGTAGTTTCCAGGGTCTGTAAATGGCCCATGTTTATACAGAGGGATGAATGTTGCTGTTCTCCATTCATGAAGCACAAAGCCTGTTTGGAGGCAACAGTTAAATAGTAATTACAGAGGCCCTGATAGGTCATGTCTCATGCTATTTAGAAGGCATCCAGGGATATTGTCTGGACTCATTGATGCAGTGTTCTTGGTGTTAGATAAGAGCATTAAGGACCTGTTCCATAGTGATAGTAGGGGAGTTGTACTTGATGTTATTTCCTGAGGGAAGGCTGAGGGGGAGAGAGGGGTAAATTTGGAGTTGAATTTATCATCCAGGGGGTTGCTATATCTTCTGACTCATTACAGGTGGCTCCATTTACAATAAGCTCGGCCCATAATTGTGTATGGCCTTTGAGATTGCCGACATAGCTAAAGTATGCTTTGTGGTTGTCCTTGGCCCGGGAGGCCAAACCTACCTCAAATATGGCTTTGGTAGACTTTATTTGTCCTCTTAGCTTTCTGTTCAGTTTGATGAGAGTGTTTTTATCCTGCTGTGTGCTGCACCTCCTAATTTTTCCATGATTTTCTTCCTTCTGTTATACAGCCTATTGATTCTGTGATTCTACAAGGGTGGCTTGTTTTTGAGTTAGTTCTGTATTTCTTCCTGGTGAGTATGGCTCCCTCTGTACAGCTATTAACATGCTTGTACAGGGTTTTTGTGAACATTTCTGCATAGGCTGCAGTGCTCTAAGGGTTTGTGGGAACTTGAAATGTTGCCAGGTTATCACTTAATAGCAAGAGGTTAGCCTTAGTGTAGTTCCTGAATATTCCATGTTTAGCTGGGGTCCAGTTTTTTTTGTACTGCAAAAGAGACCATTTTGTGGTCTGACCTTACATGGGAAGACGTTACAGTAGGGAGTGTGCATCACTCACCCATATTAGTGAGGACCAGATCCATTATGTTTGCACTCCTGGTTGGTGTACTGAATATCTGGTCCAGTGAGTTTGTGTTTAGAAAATCTAGGAATCTCTGTGCCTGTGCGGTTGGTGTCGTACAGGATTCCCAGTTAATAGTGGGGTAATTAAAGTTACCCATGATATGTTATTCAGTTGGATGGTTAGTGTTTCTAATAACTTTAAATACATGGTATGGCTTTCCTGGGTCATGGGGGGGGTCATATCTGGCAAGGAAGTAGTATTGGATTTTGCTTCTGGTGATTTGAACATAGAGCAGCTCAAGTGCACTGTCCTGTTTGGCCAGCCTTGAAGTGTATTTAGTTTTGATGTAAATAGAGACACCTCTACCTTTAGTCCTTGCCTGTGAAGTAGCTTGTCTAAATGTGTGGAAGGCGTTATAACACTACACTGCTAGTGTGCTCTCTGCAGCTTTAAACCATGTCTCAGTGACCACATGATGTCAGCATTCTCTAGGATGAAGAGAGCTTCTAGGGAGTGGAGTACTTGGTTTAGACTCCTAGCGTTGAGCAGTAATACCTAAAGATTTCCCTGGTTTTGACTTATGTGAGAAGTATTTTCAGTTTGGCATTGCCTAAAAAAGGCACTATATGGGAAGACAATGTTTTTGCTAATATAAAGCCTAGAGAGGAGAGGTGAAGATCATCCTGCCAAAGCAGCTTGGTCTGCTTACCATCTCCTTCCATGCTGGCAAATATTGCACCCCCTTAGAGTGACACCAGAAACTGAGCCAATTATTAAAGGAAATCATCTTTGTTCATACTGTGGCATCATCCTTGGCGAAAGTGAAATGCTGCTCAATGCTAGGCTCATACCAGCCTGGAACACATATTCCAAGAGCTCCAAGGTGACTCTCTTAATATAGTCTAGGGAGGTATATCTGAGGTCATGTACTCTGACATGGACTATGACTGAGTCATATTGGTACTTGTGGTCAAATGACATGAGTGCATGAGTAATGTGTTGGATCCCTGCCCCTGATAAGCAACTGACCGTGTCTTTCTCCTTACTCAGCCTGATGAGAGGCACATCATTATGTCTTATGATGCAGACTCCAATGATTAGAATGTAGGATTGTGTGATGGTTTGCCGTATGGGCTTAGATGTTGAGCCTCCATAAGATGTAGCTCTATGTGTTGATGTGGGTGTTGTTTTGAAAGAGTGCATTTTGGTTGCTGAGGGTATTTATCAGTATTTTGTCTAGGTCTTTGCAGTTTAGGAAGGTTACATTTAAGTGCCTCAGCATATGTCTGCTTTGAACTGTGTGTGATGGGTGTGGTGTGTGTACTACTGACTACCTGACTGACATTAGGAGTACCTTTATGTGAGAGCTTTGCCTCCAGTGACAGTGTGTAAATACATCTCTCACATACCATTTCAGTTTGTTTGAGAATTAACTGGTTGTCAGTAAACATCAGACAATTTCTACATTGCTTCAGGATGCCCATATCCACCAAGGTGGTGATGGACACAGTGGGAAAGTTCATATCCATTACAACAGCCCCTTTTTATTTATTAAACAGTTGAAGTGAGAATATCAATGTGATGTGTATTTGGTTTGCAACTATGGGGACAGTGCTTATCACTGCAGAGTAATTGTCCAGTCTGCAACTAGGTATTAGAGGAAATTCAATCATGTTTTTACAGAAAAAAATGTTACTCAAGATATCTGAGTCTGTACAGAACACTGCTAAACACTTGAGGGGAAACTAAAACATAGACCTAGAAAATTAAAGGCTGAAGTATTTAGGCAGATATTTTAAAGTTAGACACCAATCAGTGCTTAATGAAAACAAAGAATTAGCTTGTCAAGAATGATGAAAAGAGGGGAGTTGCATGAATGGATTCTGGCTGGCTACTACTAGTGCTGGTCTCACCACAGCTTCACTCTACTGGGATATAATGTTCCTTTGCTTCTTCTACCACCAGATGTAAAAACATTAGCACCAATTCCAAGATAAGAAGCAGGTCACAGCCCGTTTGGTGATCCACAGTTTTGTCCCAGATGATGCAAGGGTCTGCAGGCTTGTTGTAGCCTTTTCCAGGTCGATGCCTTGAATAGCAACTAGCTCAATCAGTTCAGTTTTGCATGTATTATGCCTTGGGTTTAGAGGTTCATAGGATGTGACTAGGGTAGTGACCTGATCGTGATTAGGAGCATAGCTGTTGCATCACAGTATAATGTTCAATGTCAGGGATGTCCAAGGTTTATCTAGCAAGGTCCACAGTGGCAGTGATCCATGTTAGATAACATTTTCACAGCAATTCATACAGCCTGCCCTTCAACAGGGTAATGGAGGTGCTCTGCTTGACATGGAAATGAGGCCTACTGCAGACAACTGTCCACCTTCATGGGATGTTCCTGTCACTCCAGCATGTCCTATGTATGTTATATTGTACATTTAGGTTCCTGGAACACGTAACTGTAATCCCACATTGGTTCACTCAACTTCCATTTTCTGTCTGGTTGTTTAAAAGGCATTGTAGCCTTGTAAGGCCAAAGTACTTACTGCAAACTTGAACAAGCTTTCTGTGCATGCACAGACATCCACATATTCACTACAAAGAGTGCCTACAGAGAGTGTGTTTTATGCTGTGAACCCAAAGGGTTTAGCAGCATGACCCTTACTTTGTTGTAGTTGTACATTGTCACATTTGTACGACCCTGCCTAATAACAAGATTTTGGTTCAAGCAAATACCATATGTCTGGCAAAGCAGTGTATTCAATCCAACATGTTATCCCATACTGTCAGGTACTGTTTTACATTAGAATGACACCATAAACTTAATAAGATATTATGTGTATGTATCTGTCAGGCCACTGTGTAGCCATGGCCTTTTTTAAAGTATGCACAAGCAATAATCTGTTGCTAATGACATTAGCAGTGCCTGCTGATGAAAAATGGACAGCATCCAATAGGCTGATGTAAAATGCTCTGACTAACATTAACAGGTCACACACACACCAAACTGGCTGCAGTGAGAATAGTACCACTACATATTTATGTTTAATGAACACTGGGCTGCATACACACATGAAGTCGACTGCAGTGAGAACAGCACCCCTACCTATCTAAGTTTACAGACTACAGACCTTATTACTTATTACATGTGGTACAGCTCAACTCTTGACAATGACATGACTTTAGGTAATCTTATAGTATATAGGACATCAGCAGGCCTTATGAAAGACAAGAGTTTGGAGGCCTGCATCAAATGCAAGGCCCAAAACAGTGAAAAACCATGCCACTGTGGGATTCAAACGTATACTCTTCTTCATGGAGAGACACACAATTGGTTGTAATAAGAATAGGACCCCTACATATTTATGTTTACAAACTATAGAATGCAATACTTATCACACATGCCATGGCTCAAGTCAAGCAAGCCTTATGGAGGGCAACAGTTTCGAGGCCTGCATCAACTGAAGGTCCAAAACAATGCATAACCATGCATTGTGGAAGTCAGTGTGAGACTAACACTTGTTCTTTAGGGCGATGCACACACAAACACACACCAAGTGGGCTGGAGTGAGATTAGAACCTCTTATCTATCTACATTTACAGACTACAGAACACAGTACTTAACACACACACTGCGGCTCACATCTGACATTGCCATGACTTTAGGTAATCTTACAGTAGATGACATCAGCAGGCATTATGGAGGACAACAATTTGGAGGCCTGCATCAACTGCAAGGCCTGAAACAGTGCAAAAGCATGCCATTGTGGGATTCACACTTGCTCTGTAGGGAGATACACACACACACACTCATACACACCAAGTGGACTGCAGTGACATTAGAACCCCTACCTATCTACATTTACAGACTACAGAACACAGTACTTAATGCACATGACATGGCTCAAGTCTGCTTTATAAATTACTGCAGGTGAACTAATCCTAGAGGACCTAACCAAGCCCTGTGATGAACAGCTTGGGAGGCCTGCAGAGTCAGATTGTGTCTTACTGTCATCTGCAGCTAGTAGCCTAGCAGTCAGATAACTATTTAGTAGCCTAGCTATGTGACAACAGTACCTGTATTGAGCATATGTGTCTGTTTGCATCTGGATGGGCAAGCCTATAGCCGCAATCAATTTGCCCTGTCCATGAGTGAGAACACAACATTATACATTCCACAACTTGTTCAGTTGATGATGTATCTGTGGTGAAATCCAGCAGACACAGGGGGCTGTATTGAATGTGGGTGCCATTGCTGGCATAGATGCAAGCATACAGCTTCACAATATATGTATATATTGTTATACTGTGCCATACATTTTCAAGGTTTTCACACAAGTGGTCTTAGGAAGACATGTGGTCTTGAATAGTAGGGCACTAGAACCATCGACTGAACCGATGTTAAGAGCATGTCCACAGGTTTGACTGATGTTTATGTGTGTTTCAAACTAAATTGTGGTTTGCTGTCAAATGTGGCATAATTTACAAGTGAAGTGAGAGAAGACTGCCAGCAATCTGAACTTCAGATATCTCAATAGTCCTCCAAATGCAACACGTTACTCAATGCACTTCCACTTTTTGTAAGTGCATTTTCTAAGGGTGAGCCCTTACTTTTGGTCTTTTGTCCAACATTGTAGAATCAAAACAGATGAGGCTCACCACAGCAGTATTCGTAGAGAATTTAATGAGATAAAAACATCATAAACTGCAGTAGCAGCGCTTTCACGTTCAAATAATGTTTCATCAGCCTTCAATACTGCCAAAACCATTAGCTACATTTTAAATAACACTACAATCAATGTCTCACAATCACTTTAAAGAAATAATAATGACATCATATAAACAATTAAAATCTAAAAGCAGTCTACACTAGTAATAATAAAACTCTCCTATTGTTTTCAATAAATATATTTATGATATTTAAGTAATAACTCATTGATATGTATAGGCATAAATGTTTTAGACATGTTTTTTGGAGAGTTCAGAAATTTCAGAATACCGACAACCATATGGCCGACACAATATGACCGACATCCGAAATCTTGACACTGTAAGTAGACCATGAAAAAGGAAAATAGAATTTCCTTTCAACTGCTAGCAGGGGGGCTCTGCCCCCCACATCCCCATAACTTTTATATACCAGCTCCAAGATCGCACTACAGTGCAGGAATGGAAATCTTTCCATTCCACACTATAGTGAGATGCCGGTTCCGCATTGTCGGCATTCCGAATGTCGATCATATGGTGCTGGTCATATGGTTGTTGGCATTCTGGACTGTCTGCAATGTCAGGTAGACCCATACATGCATATGCATATAATATATGTAAAAACATATACATCTGTGTGTGTGTGATATGTATATGTGTATCTGTATATATAGGGAGAGACAAAGATGTGTGTGTGTGTAAATAATAAAAACAGTTGGGTCATTATGTTATCAGGCATAAGTAAAGGAGCATTTATTCCACAGATAAAAACATAGGGAGACACTATAGAAAATAATGGATAATAGATAAGCACTTTCGGGTTCTAAGACTCTTCTTCAGATCCACTATAAAAGTATCACAAACACCTATTTGAAATATCTATTAGTCAATCAAAATGGTCATTCCTAGCACCAAAAAAATAACCATTCATTACATGAGAACTGAATTGCACTAAAAGGTGACCAATTAAACATATTGGATAAAAACAATAAAACATACACTTGATGTCATCTATTACCGATCATCTAAAAGCATTTAACATTCTATCCAATAAAGAACTGAAAATCCGCATCCAATAACAATTAGAGATAAGTGTTCGGTAAACCAATGGCTGCATTACTAGTGACAGCCAATCAACGAAAGCTACTGCATGTTAGCACGTATGGAAAATCATATGCTAATGATGTATAAGAAACGCTTAATGTTGATCCATTAACCAATAGCACAATTTGTTCTCATTACCAATCAGCAACCAGCATATCATTTCACATCAAATCAAAACTACAGACCTCCTGGCCAATAGAAATGATATACTAGTTACTCAACACCAATCAAAATCAGCGTAGTATTAATCCAAATATAAAACTAAAATCAGCATTGAAAAGGTCTGTAAAAAAACAAAATAAAAGATGAAAATAAAAAGCAATCAATCTACTGTTAGCTATTAAATGCAATTGTCAGAAATCATCACTGATGAAAATCTTTGTTATATTTGGCATTAGCTAATCATCTTCAAGATGCTACGTGCTTAGATGAGTAGAAACAATGCAACAAAATACAAAATATGATAATAAATACAAAAAAAATTACTTAAAAAAATCATCTTGGTCAAGTAAATCATTAACCAATAGCACAATATTTTCTCATAGCCAATCACATGAATGACCACTGTGTTTTACAACAAATCAGAGTAATAAACCTCTAAACCAACAAGTGTGGGCTACTGACTGCCGATCGTGTACAAGGCGATGCATCACTAAACCCTAAAATGAATCTAAACAAGGTTCTTCAGTGATTGTTCATTAATATTGGACTAATATATATATATATATATATATATATATATATATATATATATATATATATACACACACACACACACACACACACACACACACACACACACACATATAGATATATATAAAAACACCATCACAATGTGTCGCAATTGCTTCTTCTTCACCTGGTGTTAAAAGCATTTTTTTGTCTTTCTTCAAATGAAATTAGGCTGTGGTGTGCACACATATTTCTTGGCTCACTAACCCCCACCACTACCACCTTTCTTCCACCCCCACTGAGTATGTATCTCTCTCCCCAGTCTCTGTATCACTTTGGCACCTAACTAACTTCAGGAACGTGTGTGAAAGTCTAAGACTTTCCTGCCTGTCTCCTCTCTTTTCTAAACCAAGGGCTCACTCCACAGATTATCAACTTCTATCTTTACTCACCTGGTCTCTCCACTCTAAACACTGTACTACTCACTGACAAACTTAAATGCAAGTCCTAATGATAGCTTTTTGAAGTATAGTGCTCTGCTGCTCCTGGCTTTGCCCTGCCATAACTACATCTCTCTTCCTTTGTATACCCACTCTCTCTCTTTTCATTTTTCCACCTTTTCTGTTGTAAAACTTCATTACATTATCACCACCTTTCCTTTATGTTTCTTCTAAGACCTGCTTTCTCTTCCCCTGCCCCTCCCCCTCTCCCTTTCTCTCTATTCACCACTTCTGACCCTCCCTGACTCCTCCCCTCCCACAGTTGCTCACCAGAGGTTACTTAGTACTCTAAAATCCTTTGGTACCTTCTTTTAAACTTTCTGTTGTCTCTGGTCCCAACAAAGCCTCCTGGCCCTCTAAGAAACTGTGTGCTTGCCACGTAAGTCAGTACATTGAAGTGTCTTGCTCATTTACACCTTACTAAGCCATAATAAACACGAGTTACAAGTAAGAAAGATTATAGCAGATCTTAGTTTGTTATCTGTATCTGGCATGTTTAACTAATGGAATAAGGTTACTAGCAGCGATATTGCTGCACAAGTGATGTCTGTTTCAGTTACTTGCTTCCTGCCTATTGTATGCAAGCTCTGTAATACTGCTGTTAGCCTCTAATTACAAGTTGGTAGACGTAACACTACTGTTGGCCTGTAACTACCAGTTGGTAGATGTAAATGTACCTTACATGTTTACTTTGCAAAGACTAGGAACAAACAGACACACACACTTGGCTTCTTAGTCCTTGTGCCTTACCTGTACTGATCTGCTCATGCTGGTCTTTTACTCAAATGAAACAGACTTCCAGGCACTTGTATAATACTCTGCCTGTGTGTAGAACCTCCGAAAAGCTACCCATTTGACTCCTTTGTTGGATAGTACTGTCACTAATGTTTAACTGAATGCTTGATTTCATTTGATTTATGCTAAACCCTGCACTGTGTATTAACTGCTGAAAAAATGCTGAAATATTTGCTGTTTTATTAACTGCTGCTTGCTTATTTATTGTTATGTTGTACAATTAGAAGGCATAATCTGTTTATACTGTAGAATTTCTGCATGTAGTATCTGGGTACTGACAACTGCATTCTCTCTTCCTTCTGCTTATTCCAGCTTGACTAAATGCTAGTGTCCCTTGATCTTACTGTGTTCTGCATTCTCTCTTCCTTTTGCCTACTCCAAATTTTAGATTAAATGCTTGCTTCCCCTGACCATTCTGATATTATCTGTGTGCTTTCTTCCCTTCCAGTGACTACTTAAAGGCCCTTTTCTCCAAATCTGTGCTGTAAACTAAGCTACTCTCCTTTTTACCTCCTCATGCCTTACTAGTCATCTCTTCCCTTTCTACTGCTTCCTGTAAACCCAGGAGTCCTCTCTCTGGGCCTTCTACCTTTTCTCTCTCTCACCCTCCAGCCCACAACCTTTACTCCTTCTCTCTCTCTCTCTCTCTCTCAATCCTCTGCCTTCTAAATCACTCTTTCTTCTTGCCCCTAATATTCACTACCCCTCCATTCATTGTTTTCTTTCTTCTAGAGAATCTTTTACCACACTAAGCTCACTATCTTATTGTCATTACATCTCTCTTTTATTTTACTGTAGTCACCTAAGTGGAAAAGTGACCTCAACACCCTCCCACCCTGAAGACACCCGGCTGAAATTATGTCTACTGGCCCTGAAACCAATACAAAGACTGTTGCTCTCTAGTCAAGGGCAGGAGGAAACAAAAAAAACACCATCACAAGCTATACGTATGTGTCCCAATTACTTCTTCCTCACCTGGTGTTAAAAGCATTTTTTTCTTTTTTTTTTTTCAAATTAAACTAGGCTGCAGCATGCACACATATTCCTTGGCTCACTAACCCCACCACTACCTTTCTTCCACCCCCTCTGAGTATGCATCTCTCTCCCTAGTCTCTATATCACTTTGGCACCTAACTTCAGGAAAGTATGCTAAAGGCTAAGACTTTCCTGCCTGTCTCCTCTTTTTTCTAAACCAAGGGCTGACTCCATACATTATCAACATCTGTCCTTACTCACCTAGTCTCTCCAATCTAAACACTGTACTACAAACTAATAAACTTGCAAGTCCCAATGTTAGTTTATTGAAGCGTAGCAACCTGCTGCTTCTGCCTCTGTCCACTCCTTTCACTTAGGCTCATTCCACTCACCTCCCCTCGCCCATTCCCACCCACCCCCACGTCAATTACCGTTATCCTAACCAAAGCTTCACCTACCTCTACTCCTCACCCAATCATAACCTTCTTCACTTCACCCCCTATTTCACTAACTGTATAACTGGCCATCTCACACCTCACCCCACCCCACTATACTCCACCCCACTGTCTTCACATTCCAGTTTATCTTACAAATACATCTTACTCTTCACTCCCCTACATACTGCTCCATCAGAATATACAATTTATCACCAACTTAGCACTACTTACTCTCTCTCCATCCTTCGTTCTGCAATTACTTACTTCTCCTGAAACCATACATGAAAATTACAAGCCCACTCACATAACTGCTACTCTTCTGCCCACACTCACTTCTCTGACATAGCACCCTCTCTATATGCAGCACATAACCCACTCTTTAAAATGGTAAAAATTCTAACCTTACATGTAAAAGCTAAAATAAGACTAACCTCCATACATGAATACAACACAAATAAAAAAAAAAAATTGCAAGCCACTAATCCCATACACACTCACCACAACCTAATACTATTCAGTGGCATTCACCTCAATCCTGGACTCACTAACTCCCATATTTATCACAAGAACTGCCACAAAACCCTTAACCTAACTACCATCAACCTTCAAATCATCAGAAACAACATTGCAGATCTCCATGCCTGGACTGAACACTATAAGCCGGATATTGTAGCAACAACTGAGACTTGGCTAAAACCTTATAATAAAAACTTTGAATTCCTCCCATCAGGCATCTCTTGCCTGAGGACAGATAGACTCAGAAAAAAGGTGGGGGATTGCTCTCATATACTGTAATACCTTTAATATAGTTCCATATAACAAACCCACTCCTACATTTTCTACAGCCAAAATACTAATATCCTAGTTGAAAATGAATAGCAGCAAAAGCATCTGCATTATAGTCACATTTACCCCCCCAGGTAACAATATCCCAGTACTTGAGGAAATAAAGGCCTGGTCATGCAAAAATACACAGAATGAAACAGCCATACTTGGTGACATGAATATTAACTAGTTAGACATCATACATCATCACCTGTCAAACAGTATCAACCTATTTAAGTACACAAACCCAACAAAAATAATGGCTCAATATTAGACTGGGTCCTTGTCTCTGACCCTAGTAAAATCACCTCCACTGGCACTCTACCTAACAGCATTAGTGATTACCTACTGGCATACATAATTCACAAATCAACTCCACTGCTTAATATACACCTGTATAAGCATACCAGAGACCAGAAGAGTCTGACTGGAGAGATGAAAAGTCAGCAAGCAAAGGAGAGTAGTAGTGCTGAAATTGAATTCATCCTCAAGTCTTGGTGAGTACCTTCATGAGGTGGACCCTGTTTTTCACAAAACTTCACCAAGGTGGCACTGATATATAGACTGTATTTATATAACATATATTATGGATAGAAGTAGATCAAAAATTAAGAAGAACAGCTGGGTGTACAAGACCCAGGATAAAAAAGTGCCCAATCCTGGTAGCCACACTGGTGCCAGGAATGAAAAAATTACAGTGTAGAATCCACAAAACATGGAAACATCCCTACAATGGGGCCAGACCAGGCCCAGGGGGAGGATGACCCCCTGTTGTAGAAGGAAGCAGCAGTCCATAAAAATCACAAAAACTGATCAGCCAAAAAAGAGCCATAAAAACGAGAGTGGGCTGTTGAGAATAAGAAAGAAATTATGTATCGTCACTATTATGTAAAAAGCCCAGAATTTCCAGACACAAGATATACAAAAAGATTAAAAGAAAAATACTTCCACAAGAAAAACTGTCAGAAGCTTCAAATAAAAATTTGTGGTCATTAATACAGCAGATTTGCGAAAAACAGTATATAGACCAAGAAACTTTGATCTTTTTGGAAAAAGAAGCATCCGAGGAAGTGCGAAAATATAAACAACAAAACCTAGATAGTTTTGAAAAATATAAAAAAGAAATATGGATATGGAAAAAAGAGAGAGATTTGATATGGTGCAATATTTATGCAAAGGTGAAAGCCAAATTAATCAACATAAAGAAGGCAGTCCCAAAGATATTAGAAGAGAAATACAGACAAAACCATCTGGATATGGAAACTTTCACAATAAAAAAAAAATATCACAAAGAGGGAATGTAGAAAAGATTAATAAAGCAGAAGTTGAAATTATGGAGTGCCTGCAAAGTGAAGGATTTGATGTAGAAAGTTTAACACAGGTTACATCACAGCATGATAGAACAAGTCCACAAAGTAAGGAGAAGCAGGAAGATCAGGAGACATCTGAAGAAGAAATATGGACATGGGAAAGAAAAGAAAAGGAGATTTAATATGGTGTAATATCTATGCAAAGGAGAAAGCAAAACTAATCAATAAAAATAGAGCAGCACCAACAATATTTGAAGAGAAATACAGGCAAAGGAATCTGGACAAGGAAAACTTTACAATATAAAAAATAAGAAGACAAAGAGGAAACACAGAAAAGATTAGTAATGGAGAATTTAAAGAAATAGAAACTGAGGTTATGGAGTACCTCCAAAGTGAAGGATTCAATGTAGAAAATCTAATTCAGAAAATACTACAACAGGATAGAGCAAAGGACCTCTGAATTAAGGGGAAACCAGTGGCATGGGAAGCAACTTGTCAGCTGCCATATGAAGACATTATGCAGTTTTCCACAGGAAACCAGTATAAATGTTCACTTGAAGCTGGACAGCAAGGGAAGGAACAGGAAACTGTGGAGAATCTGACACAGTTAATGTTGAGGAGTGACAGGCCAGTGAGTTTTCATATGACAGACATAGGATGAAACAGAAGAAAATGTGCCACAGGAAGATGCAATAAAATGTTCTATAGAATGCCCACAGGAAATGGAAAACAAAAAATATGCCCTCAGTTCAGAAGAAAACGAGGTAAGAGAAGAGCTGCTTGACTTAATAGAAATAGATATATTAAGATCAATGAAAGAAATAGACTGCAGAAGATCAACAAAACCAAAAAGTCAGAAGTCTGATAAAACAAACACACTAATTAGGACTGTCCATAGAGATCCATGCAGTATAACAGAAGTAAACAGGGTATATTACTGTGCAGCTAAATTAATAACTGATAAACTTCTACCACAAGAATGCAGGGTAGTGAAGGAGAGAAAAGGGAGAAATCGAATACCATCAGGAAAGTATCGAATAGAGAAAACTGTAAAGCAATTAAGACAAGAAGTGCCACTGTTAGAAGACTATGGAAGAGGGAATAGAGCAACAAAAATACTCAGAAAGATATAAGTGATAAAAGCAATTCACAGTATTATAACTGATCAGGATCTATCATGCTCAATCACAAATAAACTAAAAATATCAACACAGGCAGAAAAACTTAAAAGATGCACATATAAATATAAAGGAAAAGTAAAAAATAAGCAATTTAATGATGAACCAAAAAATTTTACAGATAATTGGGAAACAAAGTAAAAGGAATTGAAAGACCACCTAAAAAAAGAAGAAATAGATACATTTTGGAGAAATATTTATGAAGAACAATTGGAACATAACAAAGATGCTAAATAGATAGAATAAGTAAAAGAAAGAATAAGAAGTTCAAATGTACAGGATATGAAATGGGATGAAGTAACTTCCAGAGAGATTGAAACAAAGTTAAGAAAGCCTTCCAAATGAAAAAACCCACATGCAGTACCTAACTTCTGGTTAAAAGAATTAACATCTTTGCATAAAGATTTAGCCATGAGTAAGAACTATTTATATGCTCACCCCGAACAGACACCAGCCTGGCTATCAACAGGAAAAACAACGATCCTACTTATGAGTGAGCCTGCAAGCTACCCTAAAAATTATAGAGCAATAACTTGCCTTCCAACGATGTAAAAACTATACACTGGAATTGATGCTGATAGAGTCTATAGTCATTTAGAAGAAAACTCAATCATGGCAATAGAACACAAGGGCAATAAAAGAAAGTCATATAGAACAAAGGATCATTTGCTGCTAAATAAAGTCATAGTAGAGAACTATAAAAAAGGGAAGACTCTAAGTATGGCATGGATTGACTACAAAAAAGCATTTGATAGTATCCCACATTCATGCATAAAAGAGTACTTAAAAATGTATAAGATACACTCTACACTGATTGACTACATTATGGTGACTATGAAATAATGGCAGGCCATTTTGCAATTAAGTCATGATAAAGGACAAATTATTATTCCAGGGATAAAATTTCAAAGAGGGATATTCCAGGATGACTCTCTGTAACTGCTGCTATTCTGTCTTGCTCTTTACCCATTAAGCTGTCTACTTAACAGCTTAGGCCAGAGCTATAATTTGGCTCCTAGAAAACAACAAAGTATAAAGACTTCTCACCTTCTCTTTGTTGATGATTTAAAACTGTATAGCTCATCAGATGAGGAACTGAAAGCACAAGTGCAAGTTGTCAAAACTTTTTCAGATGATATAAGAATGTCATTTGGTCTTGATAAATGTGCAAAAGCAACCTTTAAATTAGGAAAACTGCAGCACTGAGAAAACATCAGTTTGGGACAAGAATGTGATATAAAAGAACTTGCATAAGAGAGAGAGTGTATAAATGTTTGGGAACTGATGAAGGATCAACAATAAAACATGAACAAATGTAAATGAAACTTACTAAGGAATACTTTAGAAGACTTAAATTAATCCTCAAGACAGCATTGACATCTAGGAATAAAATCCAATCTATAAACCAGTTTGCTCTTCCTATCCTAACTTACAGTTTTGGAGTGATTGACTGGCCCCAGAATGTGTTGGATAGACTAGATAGGAAAACAAGAAAGATGCTTCATACTCACCAAATGATCAATAAAAATCAGTGCATACCAAGATTATATATTCCCTGTTCCAAAGGAGGGATAGGCCTCCTTGAAACTGAGTATATGTATAGATCTGCAATCGTCGGACTCCGTACATATCTGTTGACCTCACAAGACCCAAATGTAGTGAAAGTTTTGAAAAATGAGGAAAATAAATCTAAGATGACTTCCCTGCTTAGGTTAGCAGAAGCATATTGACATCAAGCAGGAATGGAAATCAAACAAGTATATAAAAATCAGGCAGCAACTGAATGTGCCAAAAAACAGAAGAAAGAATACAAGGTGAAAGACCAGATGACAAGGCAAGACATTTGGAAAACTCGTAAATATAGTTGCAAGTACAGAAAATGTCTGGAAGAACCTCATGTTGATCAGGAACAAACACAGGAATGGTTAAGGAGAGACAAATTTAAACCAAGAGATAAAATGTTAATTTTGGCGGCACACGATAGTGGGCTACATACACTTTGGTTTACAAAGTCCATTGAACATGTAGGAGAAACAGACAAATGTAGGTTTTCTAAAACAGAATTGAAAATGGTTGCACATCTCATTGCTGGTTGTGACATACTAATGACAGAAGGGCTGTATACTGCAAGACATAATAATGTGGTGAGACTGTTGCACTGGGGATTGTGCAAACATTATGGTACTGAAGTCACTGAAAAACACTAGAAATATGAGTCACAAAGCATCATAGAAAATGATGAAGTCTACATCACATGGGATCATCCATTACCAACAGTTCAAAAGGTAGATGCTTGAAAACCAGATATGGTGGTCCAGGAAAAGAAGACAAAATTAGCAGTAATCATTGAACTCGCCACACCCAGTGACTACAATGTCCTGCGTACAGAGAGAGAGACACACAAAGTCATAAAAAATCAGGATTTTCAGGCAGAAACAATGGGTCTTATAAAAAAGGAGTCTACAATCATATTTAGATATGTTACAAATACATGTAACTCCATACGAACTGCAGAAAGAGTCATTACTGAGCACACTGTGGGTGCTGCGAAGAGCACTACTGGCTGACATCAAAGAGTGAAACAATACTAATTTCATGAACTTTAATCATACTTTGACTTAGGAATGGGGTCATTCCTGACATGGTATTAGAAACCCAAGACATTTGGAGAAATTAAAAAAGGGAGAGACCTATATAAGGACTGTACACTGAAAGGCATAATAATGTGGCAAGACTGTTGCACTGGGGATTGTGCAAACATTATGGTAATGAAGTGGCTGAAAAACACTGGAAACATGAGCCACAAAGCATCATAGAAAATGATAAAGTCTACATCACATGGGATCACCCATTACAACAGTTCAAAAGATAGATGCTAGTAAACTGGATATAGTGGTCCATGAAAAGAAGACAAAAGTAGCATTGATCACTGAAATCACCACACCCAGTGACTACAACGTCTTGCGTACAGAGAGACACAAAGTAAAAAAATATCAGGATTTGCAGGCAGAAACGAGAACAATGTGGAAGAAAGATACCCAGATAGTCTCAATAGTAGTAGGAGCAATGGGTCTTATAAAAAAGAATTTACAATTATGCTTAGATATGTTACCAATACATATAACTCCACATGAATTGCAGAAGGAGTCATTACTGGGGACATTATGAGTGCTGTGAAGAGCACTTCTGGCTGATATCAAAGGTTGAAACAATGAACTAAAAAATCAGCAGCGACCAAGCAAGGGTACAAAAAACAACTAAACTAAAAGCTAGCACCAAAAAGCACAAGGAGAACTCCAAACTAAAGTTTGTAGCGTAGTTCAACTTTATTATTCGCTATTCATCACACAGACTTCATCAGAAACTGAATATCAACCACTCCACATTTTTAAATACATTTTAACCAATCAGTTTCAATTGCCAATTAGGGCGGCCACGGTGATGCAGCGGTTAGCGTTGCCGCCTCACAGCAAGAGGTTCTCCGGTTCAATTCTTGGATGGGGTGCCTTCTGTGCGGAGTCTGCATGTCCTCCCTGTGGTCACGTGGGTTTCCTCCGGGTGCTCCGGTTTCCTCCCACATCCCAAAGACATGCAGTAGGTGGATTGGACACTCTAAATTGGCCCTAGGTGTGAGTGTGTCCCTTCTGTGGAAGGTTGGGCGCCAGGCTGGCAACTTGACACCGTAAAACTCCACTGCCAATCACGAGCGGACAGATGATCCACTGTGGCGACCCCTAAGCAGGAAAAGCCGAAAGAAGAAGAAGTTTCAATTGCCAATTAAAAACAATTAAATGACAATGTCATAAAAAAGCATTTAAAATGAAAGCTACATATTTTAGTATACTAATATTTAATTAACCACTATTTTCCTATTTTTTAAAAAAAACACTTTATATTAACCATATCATTGAGCCCAAGAGAAATGTAAGATGCTAGCCTAAGTTGCCATTCTGTTTCCCTCTATTCAACCAGGGTTTTAAAATTGCCACCCCTAAAATCTTCTTGAACTACTTGTAGAATTGAAAAATGATTTTTTTCCAGTTCACACATCCAACAGAATGCTTGTATAAGGCATTAAGGTTTTTCTTCATTATAGCATAATTATGCTCTAGGACTCTCTTCCTTAAAAGCCTTGTAGACATTTCTATATAAAAAGCAGAACATGAAGAACATAGGGCAATAAAAACAATGCCCAAAGATATACAATCACATCTACCTTGAACCTTTCGAGTCCTCTCGATATGTGTCAAAAAATGTACTGACCTTCCTGAATTAACCTACACAATCTACATCCATTACATTTAAACATGCCCATACCCTCTACAACAGAGGTTTTAGGCACCAAACTACTAGAGTCGAGCATATGTTTGAGACTTGAACTTCTTCTGTAAACAAAAGAACTCTCCCCTAACGCCTTAGCTATATCACTATTTCCAAAAATAATCCTCCAATTAGCACACAGAATTCTACATATAGCTGAATTATCGACACTAATATCCAAACAAAACCTTAGAGTATCTCTCTTAGTCTGTCCCACAGCCTCCTCCAAAATAGGCTCTTTTTACAGAATCCATGGATCAAAATGGGAGGAAAATCTACCTCTCTTCTAGAAATAACCTCTTCTGCCCCTTGACTAAGCAGTTCCTCTGGATACCCCGTCTCTAAATAATTATTTTATAAACCCCACCTCTTTTATAAATATACTTTCATCCACTATCATATGGGAAGCTCCTTATAAATTGCCCTTGTGGAATATTTATTTTCATAAAATGAGAGTGAGCACTTTTAAAATGCACATAGTTGTTACAAAAAGTGTTTTTCCTCTGAATGCTACTTAAAAATTTACCATGAATGTTGCCCCAATCAATACTAACATCTAAAATAAAACTTTTGCTCCATATTCACCTATAACAAATTAAAAAAATTAGTACTTAAACTCAAAAATTCCACATACTGTTGTACATTGAAATTTTCTTTTTTAACAATGAAAAACAAATCATCTGCAAACCTTTTATAAAAAACTATATTAGGAAAAAACTGAATTTTAGGCAATATTTTCAAATCCCACCATCCTAAAACAAGGTTTGCATAGGTAGGCCCAACAGTGGCCCCCATCACAACCCCCCTAAGTTGCTTGTAAAAACCACTATTAAAAGTGAAAAATGAATTCTCCAATAGTGTGTCTAATAAGCATGTATAAACCGTAATGTCATGGTTAGTTAATGTGGTATATTTGCCCAAAAAACACCTAAAATAATCAACGCCCTCTTCTTTAGGAATGCAAGTAAAAATAGAAATCCACTGTTATTAAAATTAAATAATCACATAAATTATGTGACAAAATAGAAAAGGGCCTTAATTGGTTCAAAAAGTCCCTAGCATCAGCTATAAACAAAGGTAATGCCTTTACATAGGGTTTAAAAATGTGATCCAAACAGAAAGATATACAATCTGTAGCACTACCAGAAGCAGAAATAATGGTTCTAAAAGGAGGGTTTGTGGTGGACCTATGAAGTTTGGGAATCCCAAACAACACCCCAATTCTAGGTTGTTCTACAAACAAAAAATTAAACACACCATCACTAATATCACCGTTCAAAAGTAACTCATTTAAAATATTATAAATATTGACATAACTCCTAGTTATGTCCAGTCTGGTTACTTTCATATATTCCAAAGGATCAGATAAAAGATTCTCAATACCATCTGTGATGAATGCACAGTATTATAATTGAAGGGTAGAACTGGGGTGTTGTTTGGGATTTGGGAAGCAGAATGGCAACTTAGGCTAACCTCATACATTTCTTCTGGGCTCAATGATATGGTTAATATAAAGTGTTTTTTTTTAATAGGAAAATAGTGGTTAATTAAACATTAATATAATAAATATGTAGCTTTTATTCGAAATGCTTTTTTATGGCATTGTCATTTAATTGTTTTTAACTGGCAATTGAAACTGATTGGTTAGAATGTATTTAAAAATGTGGAGTGGTTGTTTGGTATTCAGTTTCTGATGAAGTCTTTGTGACGAATAGCAAATAATAAAGTTGAACTATGATTCAAACTTTAATTTGGAGTTCTCCTCATGCTTTTTGGTGCTAGTTTTTGGAAAGGTTGAAACAATACTAATTTCATGAACTTTAATTGTACTTTGACTCAGGAATGGGGTCCATTCCTGTCATGGTATTATAAACCCAAATTATTTGGAGAAATTAAAAAAGGGAGACCTATCCCACTTCTGCCCAACTAATTTTGACAATACCCTACGAAATATGAACTGGGATCACAGTCCTACCACTGAATGATGCTGTTGAATTCTTTAATTCAACATTCCTCCATGTACTAGACAATTTCGCTCCTCTCCGACATAGGAGACTGAAAGCGAACCAGGCCAGATGGCTTACCAAATCCACCAAACAACTCATGAAAGTTAGGGATAAGTCCTGGAAATTATGGCATGCAAGTAAACACCCTGCAGACTTTGCTCAATACAAACAACTGCATAATCAAGTAAAGCGACTTGTCATCAAAAACAAACAAGAGTACTACATTACTCTGCAAAGCGACCATATACAAAATCCTAAAAAGTTCTGGAAGTCCACAGACTCTCTATTATGCCCAGGCAAAAGTGATAATCCCTCCCCGATCCAGACATGCCTCCAGCTGAAATGGCCTCACTTTTTAACTCATTCTTTAAAAACGGTATAGTCAACCTCACTGCCAACTTCCCACTAATCAACCCACTGCCCCCAGATCCAGCTGCTACAAGACCACACTTCTCTCTCATACCCATACCTACCTCCACCATAAAAAATCTCCTGCTTAAACTTAAACCTGGATCAAATGTTCCAGATAACTTATCACCAGAATGCCTCCAAAAATCAGTAGACTCTATAACCTGTTTCATTATTATACTACTAAACAGATCCATTCAAGAATCCTTCATTCCCACCATCTGGAAAAAGGCATTTATCCTCCTTCTCCACAAAGGTGGAAACAATAATGATATATCTAACTTCTGTCCAATTGCCATCCTCTCTCCCATCTCCAAAATTCTGGAAAAATGTATCTATAGCCAACTACTTAACTGCCTACTATACCACAACCTCCTCTCCCCAACCCAACATCGGTTCAGGCCTAGTCATAGCACCGCCACTGCTCTTACAACTTTATTGGATACAGTTAACCATGCTCGAGACTCAGGATACCTTGTCTCCTCAGTATTTCATGACCTTGCTAAAACATTCAATACTGTCTTCCACCCACTTCTTCTGACCAAACTCTCTAATTTAGGCACATCTCCCCCTACCCTAGGCTGGTTTTCCAACTACCTTACAGATAGACAACAAGAAACCAGATAGTACCAATTCTTCTCTCCTTTTCTCAACATCACAAGGGTCCATACTAGGTCACTGCTCTTCAGCATTTTCATTAATGATTTCCATACCAGCATACCCCATGCTAATGTCATCCAATATGCAGATGACTCCACCATCGTCTACATGGCCAAGTCTACTTCAGAACTACTTACACTCACCCAAAATGCCTTCACCTCCACTGAAACCTGGATGCGTAATAACCATTTGGTCCTAAATGGTAAAAAAAGCAAACTCATGTTATTAACCCACCAAAAAAAACACTCCTAACCAGAAATGAATTTACCATCAATTCACTCAACAACACTTGCCTCAAAGTAGTCCCATATACCAGACTTCTAGGGGGTCATTATAGATGACCACCTAACTTCTGACCAGCATATTAACTCAAACATTTAAAAAAAAATCAGAAACTAGGCATCCTGTACAGGCACAAATACTTCCTCATCTATGCAGCAAGACTACCCCTCGCCTCTTCCTTTCTACTTCCATCTTTGCTCTATGGTGCACCTCTGATTACTAATATACATTTCTCTCTAAAATCCAAACTGGACTCATGCTGCAGTAAAATCTCAAAATTTGTAACCAGCACCAAACACTCCTCCCACCACTGTGTATCACTCCAACTTCTAAACTTTCTAGAACTTCTCCAACATCTAACATACCTACAACAGCTCATAAGCTAATCTGTAAGCCTTCTAGTTGCCCTGCCATCTCCTCTCTGATCACCATGTATCATCCACGTAGACCTCTGCGATCAGTCAATCACATGCTTCTTAATGTAGCAAAACCTAACCTTTTTGCCAGTCAAATGCTTTACCCATATGCTATAGCAAAACTATGGAATGCTCTCCTTCCTTCAATTAGGTCTACTAGCAACCCTGAATGATCTGACTTAGCTGAAACATCTGTTCTTCCATTGGCTATGTACATGTACCAGCAGTGACTATAAAAAAACAATATTCATAGCCTTCCTACTTTTCCTCCCCATCTCACGTATGGCTCAGACTCCTCATATATACATTTAGTGCTTCCAAATTACTAAATCCAACATATGCCACCCAGCCACATATAATCTAAATATCAGTTACCTACCATATCGTCTATTCATGCTTGATGTCTATATAACAATAGCTCTAAGGCTATACCTCACTCTCAGAATCTTTAATCTGCTGATCTCCAGCTTTCGTTCTCTACTGTAAAACTGCAATACAGCATTGTTCACACATTCACTATTACCCCATATCATCAATTATATTCTTGTTTGGCTTGCATATATAAAATCTAACATCTGTATAGCTAGTAGTATCTGTTTTACTGTATCACCTATTCTGTAATGTACTTTCCTGTACCACCACTGATTTCTGTATTTTGATTCTGTAGCTTTATCATGTTTGTTTTTGGATCTTTTTTCACTGGGCCTCTACTGAAAACGGGCTCACCCTGGCCCAGTAGACCTCCCAGTAAACAAATGCAAATAAATATATATATATATATATATATATATATATATATATATATATATATATATATACACACACACACACACACACACACACACATACACAGTGCAATGAAAAAGAATTTGCCCCTTCCTGATTTCTTATTTTTTTTTTTGCATGTTTGCCACACTTAAATGTTTCAGATCATCAAAGAAATTTAAATATTGGACAAATATTAGACAAAGATAACCAAAGTAAACACAAAATGCAGTTTTTTAAGTGAAGATTTTATTTAAGGAAAAAAAACTATCCAAACCTACATGGGCCAGTGTAAAAAAAGTAATTGCCCCCCTTGTTAAATCATGAAATAACTGTGCTTAATCATATTTGTGGAAAAGCTGAGTTCAATTTCACTAGCCACACCCAGGCCTGATTACTGCCAGACCTGTTGAATCAAGAGATCACTTAAACAGAGCCTGTCAGACAAAGTGAAGTAGGCCAAAAGATCCCAAAAAGGAAGACATCTAAAGAAATTCATGCTGCTATCTAAAGAAATTCCAGAACAGATGAGAAACAAAAGTAACTGACATCTATCAATCTGGAAAAGGTTACAAAACCATTTCTAAACCTTTGGGACTCCAGCAAACTATGGTGAAAGCCATTATCCACAAATGGAGAAAACATGGAACAGTGGTGAACCTTCCCAGGAGCGGCCAGCCTACAAAGATTACCCCAAGAGCACAGCGATGACTCATTCAAGAGGTCACAAAAGAACCCAGAACAACACCTAAAGAACTGCAGGCCTCACTTGCCTCAGATAAGGTCAGTGTTCATTATTCAACCATAAGAAAGAGACTGGGCAAAAATGTCATGCATGGCAGAGTTCCAAGGTGAAAACCACTGCTGACCAAAAAGAACATAAAAGCTCATCTCACTTTTGCCATAAAGCATCTTGATGATCCCCAAGACTTGGGAAAATATTCTGTGGACCGATGAAACAAAAGTTTAACTTTTTGGGAGGTGTGCGCCCCATTACATCTGACGTAAAAGTAATACAGCATTTCAGAAAAAGAACATCATGCCAATAGTCAAACATGGCAGGAGTAGTATGACGGTCTGGGGATGCTTTGCTGCTTCTGGACTTGGACAACTTGCTGTGATTGATGGAACCATGAATTCTGCTCTCTACCAAAAAATCCTGAAGGAGAATGTCCAGCCATCAGTTTGTGACCTTAAGCTGAAGCGCACTTGGGTTTTTTGCTGCTTCTGGACTTGGACAACTTGCTGTGATTGATGGAATCATAAATTCTGCTCTCTATCAAAAAATTCTGAAGGAGAATGTCCAGCCATCAGTTTGTGACCTTAAGCTGAAGTGCACTTGGGTTCTGCAGCAGGACAATGATCCAAAACACACCAGCAAGTCCACCTTTGAATGGCTTAAAAAAACAAAATGAAGGTTTTGGAGTGGCCTGGTCAAAGTCCAGACCTGAATCCAATTGAGATGTTGTGGCATGACCTTCAAAAGGCTGTTCATGCTCAGAAACCCTCCAATATGGTTGAATTAAAACAATTCTGCAAAGAAGAGTGGGCCAAAATTCCTCAACAGCGATGTGAAAGACTCATTGCCAGTTATCGCAAACACTTGACTGTAGTTGTTGCTGCTAAGGGTGGCACAACCAGTTATTAGGTTTAGGGGCAATTACTTTTTCACATAGGGCCATGTAGGTTTGGATAGTTTTTTCCTTACTAAATAAAATCATCACTTAAAAACTGCATTTTGTGTTTACTTGGGTTATCTTTGTCTAATATTTACATTTGTTTGATGGTTTGATGACATGAAACATTTAAGTGTGACAAACATGCAAAAAAATAAGAAATCAGGAAGGGGCAAATACTTTTTCATTGCACTATATATATATATATATATATATATATATATATATATATATATATATATATATATTTATATATATCTATATATATTTTATTTTATCTTACATTTGTTGACCGGGCTAGTCTAACTGGATATATGTCCATTTTCATTAGAGGCCTGGGGAGAAAAGCTCCACAAAAACAGTTAGTTGCAACTACAGATACAGTACACTTTTTAGACAATACAGTTGTTTACATAGCAACTTAGTAATCATGAGAGATAACATTTTTTTTTAAAAAAAGACAAAAAAATTATAGAAGAAAAAATTATTTACAAGGCAGTGACACATTCATAAAGTCCAAGCTGGGTAAACATCATCATATCCTATAATAGTTTGTAAGAAGGATGGAATTTATACAATCTTAAATTAGCTTAACTGATCAGATTCACAGAGGTGTAAGAAGATGGACATATGTGTATATATATATATATATATATATATATATATATATATATATATATATATGTATATATATATATATATATATATATATATATATATGTCTATCATTTGTTTTAAATAAATTGCATGAGGAGCAATGGATTTGCAGTCTGGTTAACTAAGCATGTGGGCACGTGCGTTTTCATTTTTGGAGCTGTTTGGGGATTGCTAAGCAGTGCACAAGTGGGATATGCACTGCTTACATCAGAGATTTACTGTTCCATAAACTGACTCCAGCCTGTACCTAGCTGAGATTTTGTGTGTTACACAGTTTTACTTCTGTCCCTGTTTCTGCACTGCTGCACTTCATGCAAAATGGCTAAGAGTCATGAAATAGGTTGTAGACATGTGGCACAATGCACAAATGTGTAATTAATATGAGAAAAAGGTTAATAATAATAATATAGCACACACAGAATCGCAGTCTGTAAAACACAACTTATTACTAGTCCACATCCAAAATATCTGGATATCTCAGGATTAGAGCCCTCAACACTATCATACAAGCTGACTGCCTTAGTCCTTTGAGCCACAGAAACTACTTTCCAGAAAGGGGATCATTCATCACACAATCACCTGCATAAATATGTGCATTGCAATTTCTCAGTTACCTAACACATACAATGTAAGATCAAATTCTGCATTACTGTCCTGAGACTGTATAGCATACTAAGTATGTGTAATGCTCATATAATACAGCTGAGTTAGTGTTACGGCAGTTACAAGGGGTCAGGGACACTGCTGTTTTGAGGGGTGTGGGAACAAACCCCATGTTCTGCCAGGATACACACTAGTCTATCATTTAACCTCACTTTCTAACATCTCCCTTAAATGCTGTACCAGTAATCTGTTGCAGATGGACTGCATGAATATTCCATGCATGAGGCCTACTGATTACAAATGGAAACATGATAGTGTAATGGGTATCCCATGTGGATGTAATGTCTGTCCAAATAGCCAACTATAGTTACTTGCATAATGTATCAGGTCCATAACTACAAAGACATATAATAATCCACTAGAATACTGTGTAGCTTACGGACTTACCTTGCAAATGCAGCAGCTGACCCAACTGTAGTTCAGGGCTGACTCTGTCTGAAGCAAACAGTACACAACCAATGCATGGATAGTTACAGAATATGTGAGTTGCCTGGCATCAGTTTCTATATCTGTATGTGAGTAGGAGTAAGGTGTTAGTCCATAGGTTGTCAGTGAATATGTTATGCACTGTCTCTTAGCCAAAGCAAGGGCATACTGAACATGCCTACAGGGACATCAGCAGGGAGTTCCTCCTCTGAGTCCTCCTATGACTGTGGCTGTGGTGCCATAGGCACTGGTAGGGGACTGTGTATCCCTTCCCTTTGCTGCTCCTGCTGCAGCTGTTTCCACAGGATCATACTGTGCAGCACAGCATATACTGTGAACATATGTGCACATGTGGTTGGAGAGTACTGCAGAGCTCCACAAGATATATCGAGGCACTGGAACCGTGACTTCAGAAGCCCAAACACATGCTCTATGATGTTCCTAGTTTGTGCATTTGCCTCATTATAGCATTATTCTGTTAGTGTGTGTGCATTTCTGATCGGTATCATCATCCATGATTCCAGGGTGTAGCCAGCATCCCCCAGTAAATGGCCCTGTGGGATGTCCCCCCTAGCAAACATCTGGTACAGCTGTGATGTGTGCCAGATATGGGAGTCATGATAACTGCCAGAGTAGCCAGCACACACATTCATGATAATCCCCTGGGCATTGCACATGACTTGGCAGTTGATGCAGTGGTATCCCTTGCTGTTAATGTAGATTCTACCCTGCTCACCAGGTGGTGCCTTGATGTGTACATGAGTGCAATCTATGACACCCAGTACTTCAGGGTAGTGTGCTACACAGTAGAACTGTTGCATATTGCTGGCCCTCACCTCAGGAGAAAGGGAAAATGATATGTACTCACTGGCATGTAGGAGCCAGCATCCAGGAATTGGTGGAGTATCCTGGATGCAGATGCCTGTGACACCCCCATCATGTCCTCACTTAGTCTTTGAAAAGTATCTGTAGCTAATATCCTAAGGACTGCACATACCTTAGTTTCATCTGGGATGGGTTCCCCTCTTTTAGCTTTGGTTCTGAGTTAAGGATGGCAGAGATTACTGGGTTCTTGTAATATGTCCCTGTCCACCCTCTAGCACTTTACAATCTCTAGCTCATGTAGCTCCTGGAAGGTTACCCTGGTCCTGAACACTCTTCTCCTTCTCGGTCTGGGCCTATTGTCAGCAGCAGCACCAGCACTGACCTCAGAATCTAGCACATACAGATGTGGAATAGCTGCAGCAGTCCCTAGCATTACCTCAGTTAAAATTTCTACAGATGTGGAATAGCTGCAGCAGTCCCTAGCATTACCTCAGTTAAAATTTCCAAGTCTGTACTCCAGTGGTTTGGAGTACTGAGGGAAAATCAGAATGTAGGGTGTATGCATACTTTATACAGTTCTGGAGTAGGTTCACCATGTGGGATTGGCTAATTATGATGCAGTTCACCTGCTTAGAGTATAACTGACATGAATTAAATGCCCTATTTAGTGTGTAATGCTGAGCTGTGCAGTGTAGTGCAGCATAGCTATGCAAAACTGTATATTGTTAAATGAATACATCTGGTTTCCATTTATAGCTGTCTACCTCATGTCTCAGACATAGGTGTCCTGGTCATGTGAACAAGCTAATCTACACCCAAACCATTTGTGGCAAGTGCAGCACTGTGCAAACATGCATACTAAGCACAAATCAAAAATCCTATAAGTGACATGACACACCCCCTGATGTCATCCATATGCAGCAGGAATATAAATACCATGTAGGAGCCTACACAAAGTGGATATCCATACACGGTTGCTCCCTTTAGCAATTCAACACATCCATGGCATTTACCCCTCATTTGCATACTATTCATGCGCCTAGAAAGTACATGGTTCATAGCCCTGTAAGCTGGTTAACAGCACCAAAGCATGATTGCGCAGACCCTACACAAGGTCTTACAGTACTTTTGTCTAGAGTTCATTATATAGTGTTCTTTTACATTTTTTTTTATTTTTATATTAAGGATGTTTGTGCAATGTGGGACATTGCACAAACAAGCGGGAAACTAATAAAAATATTAATTTGACAAAATGTCTGCTGTTTCCAGACATCCACAGTGCATGATTCAGACATTTATGTATGGAATCTTACCTTTTCAGGGGAATTATGTCCATATTTGTGGACTTTTACACCCCCTTCTTTCAGTGTAGACTCCTGTACTTGGAGTATTTCCGCATACACTACTAACATGGACACAGTGTCTACACATTTGCATTTTGGGTTGTTGGATTGCTCCACCTGCTTAATTTGCATAAAATTCAGCTACTTAAGGCAACATTTGTACTGCATGAAAGGTTCCTTAGTTGCGCATATGCACTAGTGATTGCCCACCACCACACACAGTTTATGGAATCTAAAACTGTTTGCAACCATGGTAGGCTTTATTGAATTTCCATGTTGGTCTTTGCTCAGTCCATAGTTAACAACCCAAACATGTTGATACTGATGAAGGGGGGTATCTGCTATCTGTTAATTCATAAACTTTTTTTCTGTTAAATACTTACATTTGATATTCTTTTTATGTACAATTTTGTATGAGCATTAGAAATTTGTACTTATTACTGCTTAACAAAAATATGTAGAGTGAACATACATTATTTTTATTAATCTAAAAATCAATGCTTAAAAATACTTCCTTTTTGGAAAAAATAAATTCACCACCCTATTTAGTTGGGAATAAATATTCCTTTTATTCAAAGCTGTTGCATTAACCTACACATCTGTAAATTTGTGCTAAATGTAAAACATGAAAATAAATGTTTTCATTACTTATGTTAATTGGACTCAGGTTATATCAAAGGATGGCTGTGTATAATTTAATCTTAAAAACATGGAGAAATATCACATTCCCTACAGCAAACGGTTTATGCATAATTTATATGTTTCAGTCTAACACCAACAAAAAGAGCTTCATGTAATCCAAACTCTATTCCCTTCTGTTCTGCATTTTTTTATATATTTTGTAACAAACCACCTCTGAAAACTCACTGGTTCTTTCTTATGTAAGAAGCTTATTTATCTTAACAGTATTACTCAGTTTTTTATCATGGTAACAATTTATTTATAGCCTGTGAATAGATTCCAGAATTCCCAATTACATTAGTTATTTATTATGATTACATGCAGCAGCGGTGGTGGTGCGGTAGCGTTGTCACCTCACAGCAAGACGTTGTCCCATTCGATTCTCAGCTAGAGCGTCTTCTGTGTGGAAACATGCTTGAATGGGCATACCTTTGTTGAAGGTTGTGCATCAGGCCTGGCAAGTCGGTACGTAAAAATCTACTGTCAATCATTAGCAGACTGGAGTTCCGCTGTGGCGACCCCTAACCGGGAAAAAGCCGAAAGATACAACAACATTTATTTTGATTACATGCTCTGCCCTAGCAAAATGCCATACTACAATGCAATGGAAGACTTCACAGGACAGCTCTGACTCAAGATTTTCCAATTATGATACAAAATATTTAAATGTATGCAAGTTATCAAACAAGTTCAAGAAAAAAACATACATGCATCAGAAGTTAGCATGGAGAATGCACCAAATTATAAAGCCATATATTTTGGAAAAGGTTATGACTTATAAACAGGACCAATGTATAGCTTGTGCTAAAATATTGATAGCTGACATTTCATTGCAGTGTTACTGTCCTGGGTTTTCTTTTTTTTCCTAAAAAACATCCCACTGACTAGATTGGTCAAGACTTTTTATACTTCAAACTTTTTTATCTTGAAAATACATTAGTCAGTTTATCCACATATTTCTGAAGAATTTTCTACATTTGGTATTTACTATGACGGTATGTTCATTTGGCTACATTTACTTTATAATACAAAGGTTTCTGACAAAATTCCTATGAGTAGTTACAATTTGTCCACAAAAATGTCACACAATAAAATAGAATAGTTTCAGTAGGATCCCTTTCTACTATTCTTGACAAGATTTTATAAGAATGATGATAGATATAACCATATCCATTTTATGCATTTTGTGGATCAATACATTAATACATATCACAATGCTCTACCTAAAACATACAGATGTTCTTCACTCCACATTGCTGCAGTCCTAACTATTGGGTAGTCCGCTGTCCAGTCGGCCCGAATACCAAAGTATATGGCTGACGTCGGTCAGGGCGCATTAGACTGACGTCAGTACGTCAGGGTACTAATGCGCATGACCGACGTCATATCCTCAGTCTTTTTTGCCGCATGGTCCGATGCAGAAGCAATTTTGCGAGTGCAGGTTGGCGTTCTGAAAGTTTCTGAAGCCAGAGTTTCAGACCGAATCAAAGTTGGCTAAGTACCCGTTGGGGAATATTTTGGTTTTTTCTTGCCTCAGTATTTAACCGGATGTCAGAAAAGTGAATAACTGTATTTCTTGTGGGAAACAGATACCTCATAGGGATTACCATACTTTGTGTATACCTTGTTTAGGGCCTGAGCACGGCGTTGTTGGATGCCGCTCTTGTGCTAGATTTAACAAACGCACTATTAAGAGAAGGTTAGACTGTGCCAGGTTAGTGTTTGGGAAGCGTTGTAATTATAAAATGCCGTCGGATGCTCCGACGCGCTTCGCTAAAAGCGCAAGGACAAAACAGCAAAGCCTAGAGTGGAAGAACCGACAGTCCCAGACGTCGGTTCTTTAGAGGGCTCAGTGGAGCCGGAGGTTTTGCCAGGTGTTTCTTTGGAGTCTCAGGGAGAGACTTTACTGTTACAGGATGTATCCTCTCAGGAAGTAGGCCAGGCTGAGGGGGCTTCTCAGGTGGCTGTTCTTCCCTCTCTTCCTAAGGTGGTCAGAGCCTCCCTTCTGTTTCCAAGGCTTCTTTGAGGGGCAGGCCGAGTTTTGCTTCAGTGGGGGTTTCTCCTAGTGCTTCAGGGTCTTTGCCTAAGAAACATATGCTTAAAATGGCAGAGGATTTGATTACTATGATAAGGGGTTCTGTGCCCCCTCCTGATAAGAGGCCTAGGGTGGAACCTGAGTTTGAGAGTTTTGAGCAATGCTCGGAGGCTTCTGAGTCTTCGGCTGAAGACTTGCAGGAGTACCCTCCTTATTCTGATTCTGATGTGGATGATTCTACTCCTTCAGCTTCCCTCCTGAGGATTTTTCATTTTCAGAGACTCTGCATTCCATGAGGGAGCATTTTAAATGGGAAGGTCAAGATTTCTCTGATTCCAGGAAAAGGCTTAGGGAATTTTGTTTTACCCCAGCATAGGCCTCTAGCTATGCCTCCTGTTTTGAATGTGGTGGAAGATGTTTTAGCAGAGGCTTCCCTGAATCCGGATTCTTTGCCTCCTGCCCCAGTTAAACTGGATAGGTATTATTGGGTACCTGAAGCTCATAAGTATCTTTTAAGAGTCCTAGGGCAGACCCGAAACTGTCTCTCAGGGGCCTAAAGGTGTGAAGGCCTCAGTTGTTAAAAAATCCTGTCCCTCCTGATAAAGAGGCAAGGGCTTTGGATAGATGGGGAAAGAAAGTGTATACTTCTTCCACTTTAGCCATGAGGGCGTTGAATTGTCAGTTTCACATGTTAAAATATCAGAATTATCTTCTTTCACAGTTGAAATCTAAGATGGATGCTCTGGAAGGTATTGAGTGTAAAGAGTTGCAGGATTTAGTTCATGTGTCTGAACAGGTGGGTAAACATTCCTTGCAATGTGGTTTTGATGCTGTGCAGGCCTCCTCCAGGGTGGCTGCCACTGGTTCTGTTCTTCGTAGGCATGCCTGGTTGAGAGATCAGAATTTAGCTGAGCATGTTAAGACACGGATTTTGGATGCTCCTTGCAGTCTGATGTGTTGTTTGGTTCGCCTGTAGAAGCAGTTTTGAAGAAAATGGAGGACAAGGCTAAGTCTATGCAAACTGTTAAAGATTTTTGCAGGTGCAGCCTCCGGTTTAGTAGAAATTGGCCTGCTAAGGGATGGACTTATCCTGCTTATGATTCCCAGTCTAGGGGTAGGTCTAGACGTGGTAGGGGCAGAGCTCAGGGTTCTTTTAGGCCTAGGACAGGAGTTCCCCTGCTCAGACTTCTGGTGAGGGCAGGGGTCAGTCCTTCGTAAGCAGACCCAATGACCTGCCTTTTCAGCTGCCAGTTCATTCTCGCCTGGCAGCACCGTTGGGAGGAAGACTGTCTCTTTTCAAAGAAAATTGGGATTTAATTACCCAAGACAGATGGGTTCTGGATATCATTCACCACGGTTACAGGTTTTATTTCCATACCTTGCCTCCTTTCAAAGGCATGCCAGACATTCCTCCTCTACAAAGACAAGAGGCTCGCAAGCAAATTTCTCAGTTACTACAAATAGGGGCCATTCAGCCGGTTCCTGTGCCAGAAAGGGGCCTAGGATTTTATTCTCGCCTGTTCCTAGTACCAAGAAGGGGAACACGTGGAGACCAATTTTGGATTTATCTATCCTCAACACTTATCTGGACATTCCCAAGTTCAAAATGTTGACGTTACAACAGCTTTTACCTCTGCTGGGCAAAGATCACTGGATGGTAACTTTAGATCTCAAGGAAGCTTACCTTCATGTGCCTATAAGACTAAGTTGCAGAAAGTATCTGCGCTTGAGCTGGAAATTCTCATTATCAGTTCTCTGCATTGCCCTTTGGCTTATCTACTGCCCAGAGTATTCACAAAGGTTCTGGCTCCAGTGATAGCTTACTTCAGGCTAAAAGGAATTCAAATCTATCCTTACTTGGACGATTGCCTGATTCTGGCTCAAGAAAAGGAAGTCCTTCTACAGCATTTGGAATATGTCATAGCAGTGCTAAGATGCCTAGGGTATTCTGTGAACGAAATAAAGTCCAGTCTAGTACCCTCTCAAGACATGTGCTTTCTGGGTGTGAGACTGAATACAGCAGCCCAGATGGCCTTTTAACCCCGGACAAACAAAAGAATCTTTCCAGTTACTTCCATCAACTATCTCTTCAGTCCGGGCTGACTGCAAGGACAGTCCTTCAAGCCTTAGGGTTCATGGCATCTTGTATTCTGGTGCTTCCCAATGCCAAACTGCATATGAGGAAGCTACAATGGTATCTCAAAAATGTATGGACACAGCACTGCCAGGTTTTGGACACTGTCATTCAAATAATACCTTGCATTCAAAAGGAATTTTTGTGGTGGGCTCAGGAATGTCACCTAAACAAGGGACTCTCTGTGACCCGGCCAGAGGCGAGTCAAATTCTAACGACAGATGCCTCAGACATTGCTTGGGGAGCTCATCTAAATGGAAAGTGGATACAAGACAAGTGGCCTGCCAGACTACAGCATCTACATATCAACATGAAGGAGATGTTAGCAGTCCAGTTTGCATTAATGGCTTTCAAGGAGTTACTTCTTCCAGGGCAGGTGTTGATTCTAACAGACAACACAACTGTCATGTGGTACATCAACAAACAAGGGGGAACACATTCTTACCCATTGTGCAGGCAAGCAATGATTTTATGGGAGACTGCGCTCAGCTTGCAACTAACTCTTCAGGCAAGTAAGAGTAATGCTACTCAACGCCAGAAGTCTAAACCTCAAGATGCACGCACTCAAAACTCTCCTTAGCATGGAGAACATCGATATCTGTGCAGTAACAGAAACCTGGTTCAGGGCTCCCGAGAGCACCCCAGCACTACCAGGTTATACTTCATACCATGCTTTTCGGCCCCAAAACTTGGACCGAACCACAAAAGGAGGGGGAGTAGCGATATTCATCAAAGATACCCACACCTCCAGGTTGGTGGCAAAGCACGAAGCATCAGAGACTATCCATGTGCAACTAACAGTGGGTAAAACTGCCTTCCAGTTTATAGCCTGCTACAGACCACCCTCCCAAACCCAGGAACTCCACTCGGCCTTTCTGAGAACACTGGAAAATATGAAGGTCTGTCCAAACACCATTATATTGGGCGACTTCAACTACCCAAACATAGACTGGGAGCATTACTCTAGCTCCAACACCCTAGCCCAAAGGTTCCTAGAATTTATAAACTCAAATGCTATGGAACAACTTGTTACCACTCCCACAAGAGGGGAAAACATACTGGACCTGATCATCACCAACATGGGGACTCTATGCTCCAGACCAGAAGTGTATCCCTCACTGGTAAGATCAGACCATAAACTAATCTCACTGGATATTCACATCCCGACCCCACCCCCTGCCCAGAAAACCACAGTGAAAAACTTCTAAAGCAAATTTCACAATCAAAACCGAGGTGGAATCCTTCAAAGCCCCCGGGCCTGTGGAAAATATCGCCCAGACCGCAGAATCCTTTATAAACACATTCTATGAACACCTTCAGGAATGCATGGATCATGCGATCCCAAATAAAACCAAGACCCAATCCTCCAAAGGCAGACGTCCTGTCTGGTGGACCCCAGCCATAAACAAACTATACAATAGAAGGAGGAAGCTACTAAATGACAGAGCAAAATCCCAAAAGGGAAGGCATCACTGATCAGTATTAGCAGAAAACTACGGGCACTCATAAAATTGTCTAAGGCCAGCTTTGAGAGAAAAATTGCACAGGACACTAAGGATAATCACAAGGCTTTCTTTAGTTATGTTAGGAACCTGGGTGGTAATTCCCAGATATGCTCAGAATTAGTCCAAAATGACAAAAATACACTAAACCCACAGACATTGCCAACATCCTAGCTGACAGGTTCAGCAAACTCCCCCTCCCCACCAAAAGGGCAAATATCTATCCCAGCAGAGTGCTGCCCCTGACATCTCAGATGCTCAGGTAAGAGCCGCCCTCTTCAAAGCAAAAACACAGCATCAATGGGACCAGACGGTGTCCCGGGCTGCCCTACATGAACTCCAAGAACAGCTAAACCCAAACATAAAACTACTGTTCAATCTCAGCCTTACTACAGGATATGTGCCCAAAGAGTGGCGTACAGCAACAGTGGTCCCTCTCCACAAAGGTGGTGCCTCAACGGATCCTGGAAACTATCGCCCTATAAGCCTGACTAGCTTGGTCTGCAAAGCTATGGAAAGGATCATCATGGACCTCATAAATAAAGATATTGGGGACCTACGGACACTGGATCCTACCCAGTTCGGCTTTGTTAAGGGCAGATCCTGCCTCTTAAACGTGGTTGATTTATTTGAAACAGTCACCAAGGCCATTGACGAGGGGAAGGTGGTCCACACAGCCTACCTGGACCTCGCAAAAGCCTTCGATACAATACCCCATTCTGGCATTATAGATAAGCTCACCAGCTTAAATATAAACCTCTATGTCACTAGATGGATTGCAAACTGGCTCAAGGACAGAACCCACATGGTTAGAATTGCTGGAGCAATGTCAGACTCCAAACCAGTTACAAGTGGTGTCCCACAAGGCTCAGTCCTGGGACCTCTCTTGTTCGGTATATATTTCTCGGAGGTACAGGCCAACACGGAAGGACTGTGGCTGACCAAGTTCGCAGATGACTGCAAACTGGGTGCCAAAATCGACTCTCCAGCCGACACAAGCATCCTCGAAAGGGGCTTCATAGAAACAGACAACTGGTGCCAGAGCCATGGCCTCAAGCTAAATGCCAAAAAGTGTATAGTCATCCCCTTCGGCAAAAACAAAGTGCCCACAAATTACCACAAAGGTGGTAATCCATTAAGTACAGAAGATGTAATTAGGGACCTGGGGACCCAAGTTGATAGCAATCTCTCATTTGACAACCACGTGGCCAAAGTGGTTAGAAAAACATTTTATATAGCCCACCTAATCATGAAGGGATTCACATCTAGATCAGGGGAGGTCATCGTGCCTCTTTACTCATACCTCATCAGGCCCATAATTGAGTACAATGCCCCTTTTGGGATGTACCTTACCAGACACCTGCAGCAACTGGAAAGACCCCAAAAGTACCTCACCAAGAGGATCAAAGGGCTCAAACAAATGCCATATGCTGCCCGGTTAAAGAAACTCCAGCTCTACTCAGTGGCATACCGCCTGTTCAGAGGCGATCTGTGCCTGACATATAAAGCCATGTCCAACCCAGAATTAATGGACATGCTGCACCTCAGAAAATCCAAATCCCATCGAGCCACGCTCGACAGACTTGAACCTCAGCACTGAAATAAATAGAACATGCTGGAGGGACAGATTCATAACCCAGAGGCTCCCTTCACTCTGGAATAAAATCCCAGTCCAGGTTAGGCAGAGTCCCTCATTGACTCTCTTCAAGAGGAATCTTGATGAGTGGATGGGAGATCGTAGGTTTACCCCAGGTATCACTTCTGTGTCACTGTTAGACAGAGGCACAGTATACTAACCTCGAAAAAGGGCATAGCAAAATTAATTTAAAATGGGTGGCGAAAGCCAAACACATTCTGGCTAGGCTTATAAATGCCCTAGGGCAGATAGCCTAGTATGAACCTATGGATCTAAGGAGATGGTGAGAGGGAACCTATATTGCAGCAGTTACCCTTTTCAAACACCTCTTTGTTATGATGACTTTGATCATGCAACTGTTTTTTGACATAATGATCACTGAGGCAGCATCCTTCATAATGCTCAAGATAAATGCTACATGCAAAGAAGGAAGCATTCCCTTGAGTACATGCTAAGACATTGGAAAAAATGTAGCCAAATGGATATTTGCAATCCAAACAGCCACAAATAAGAGTAGAGAAAAAAAAGACCCAGAATGGAACTAATACAGAACGCAACATGGTAGTGATAGATGTTTTTTGAAGCAGTAGCTATTCTAGATCATCACACTGACCACTATCCTTCCCTGGTAGACACTAATGAAGCCATTGTTAACTAATTACCACTGACAATGTTATTTTTGCTGTGGTGATAATCATGCCTGTGGACTAGCTATTTGGGCTGCCTTGTCACATTCACACCAATAGTGTGTGAAAGAAAGATCACATAAATCACTTTTATTCTACTGCAACTTAATCACAGTATTGAATTTGTAGTATTCAGTGCCACAATTAAGCCCATTAAATGTGAGAAAATGACTTCAGGTATACAAGAAAATGCAAAAAGATTTACTGAGACTCACATTTTTAGACATGTATTATTCAAACTGCCATCAATTAGGAATGTCACACATCATTAAATAATTATCAGCTGGATTTAATGAGTTAAGAGGGATACTGATTAAGACATAATTATTCTTACACCTGCAGCTATTAGAAAGGAATGTATATTGCTTACTAGTGCCCTGCAGTTAGGGTCGGTCATTGATATATTCCATTTGCTACTGACAAGTATTTACTTGGATTGTAGTAGGGTAAGGAGACAAGCAGGTAGCAGAGGTTGGTGATAGAACTAAGAGAGGCACAGTTCTCAGATCCCACTTTACAAAACCCAAGGGAGGCAATCAAGGGCCTCCTAATTCTCAAGAAGAAGAAAAAGAATATGTATATTAGAACAAGGAATTACTGTAGAGAAAACAGAATCCTAAAAGGGGGAAACAGAAAAACAGTGTAGCATCTCATGAGCCAAGGTGAATCTCAACAGGTATGTCTAGCCATAGCCAATATTAGTTTTTCTGACCATATAGGAATAAAGTCCATACAGTCTTTTTATTGGTTACATATTTCAAAATATGTGACAGAGTACAGCAAAACATTTTAATACTGACTAATGATCATTAAAGGAGGAAATAAACCAAGGTATACTTAACTGGTTGGGCACCATGCAGAACACTTGGACCAATAGAAAATCAATGGGTCCTTTATTAAGGCAAAGAGATACTAAACAAAACTAGCAACATGTTCTACTCTGTTAGCAAAGATGCAGTTTTTCAAAACAACAGTGTAACTTTCGCTGCACTTTTTACCCCAAGTTACACTTCTTGAGATCCTCTTCACTAAACCTGCTTGAAGTTCACAAAAGAGTACAGAGTTAGAAAAGCAGTATTAAACTAAAGTAAAATTATTTTTATGTTCATAAAATTATGGATACTGTAAAACATTCAGCATGTAAACTAAATAAGATGCACACAATGTAAAAAAAGAGTAAATTACGCTGAGTACATATAATAGGACTATTAGAAACTGTAATTAAATCTGCTTTTCAAGAGTGTACCCCTTTAAATTTTGCTTGTTTAGATGCTAACTTGCTGGAGTCAACTCCACAGTGTTAGCTGGGAGTTTGACTGGGGTGGTACAGCTGTGAAAGAGCAATGCAGGTGTCCTAAGGCAAGCTCAAGGAGGACAGAAACTTCCTGTGTTACAGAATGGCAAAAGCTCACAATCTCAATGTTCAGTAAGAATACAGCCCATAAAATTGGAGCCTCATGAGCCTTCTGGCTTTTTAGATTTTCAGCAGGAGATGTAAGTAAAATTACTACAGGAATAATTGTCTAGTGGCGGCCAAATGTTCATTGTGATGTTGCTTTTTGATCCTTCAAGGTCACTTCTTCCTATCATTGTGAAGCAGAATTCACCAAGAATTTGATTATCCATTCACTAATAGGGAGTGTGAGCTGGGATTAGACCATCATAAAACAGGGTATTTTCATTCTACTTATGGTCGGTTATTGCAATAGTAATACTGCTTAGTTTGAGAATAACTGCAGGTTCAGCATATGGTCAGGAAAAGCATCATCCCAAATTTAAATCCAAATTGGAAGTGCAGTCCTATACTTTTTTGCTAGACAGAAAGCAACTGCTAAAAGAATTAATGCATTATTTCTGCTTATGCACAGTGGATGATATTCTTAAAGCAGAGCTCAGGGTTAGTTTCATCTATCTGCACATTCGTATAGCTGCTGTTTGGGCTTCTAAGTCAGAGGCAGAATGAAATTCAGTACATCTTAACCTCTTTAGCTATTGGTAATAACAGATCTAGATAACGATAGAAATCTACATTATTTAATTTCTTTATTTAAACACATTTGTTTTGTAATTTGTGCATTTTGTGCTAGTTGAAAATTACTTGTTTCATTATACAAATTGCATTGCTTAATTTTACTTATTTCAAGTAAAGATTTTTATTAAATAAAATATGACAAGCCAGCGTCCAAAAAAAGACAATGTAGAATTTATTAATCTCTAGCGCCTTGGCACAACAGTGCCTTCAGTGGAGTAAAAAAATCAGCACCAAATCACATCTTTTATACAGAAAAATAGCCAGATTGTTATTACTCAGTTTATTCAGCTTTAAAAACTTGTAGAAGATTTATGATTAACTTAGGTGTATATGCATTGTGATGGTATACTAATAACTGCTACCTTCAGCCTTTTGTGGAGTTACTGCTCAAGCTATTGCTACCACATAAATATTTAATAGTTGTATTCCTTTAAGGATAAACCATAACTATGCTGTAGATATGATAGAATTGTGTAGCTGGTTGCAGCATTACCAAATAAAGACAGGAAAAGGTTGTTATGATTGGAGAGATAGCATTAACCCCCACTTAGAAAATATTGTATTTGTGTTTGACTTAGAAAATATCCTATTTATGTTTGCATGTAAAAATAATCATAATCAGTTTTCGGTGATATTTTACTTTACTGGCTCACCAGATGCGCAGTAGCAAGGGCCGTCCAAACCCCACCCCAGCTGGTTGACATGTCCCTGTTCTCATGAATAACCAACACTCCATGGTTTTCAAGCCAGAAAAGAACATCAAAGGAGTGAATTTCCATGTCTTTTCTTGTAGGAGAAACATCAATTACATATTTTCACTTTGCTTTTGCAGGGGGCAAACCCCCTGCACCCTCCACCCCCGCCACTTGGATATACCAACTCCGGCTTACTGGCCCCTGGCATGATGCATACAATGAATGTAAATGAGCAGCTGAGTTAGGCAGCCATTACTACGGAATGTTCCAATGAACTTCTTTTAATAATTGTTAGCAAGCCTGTTGGAAATGCTGCTCATCTACAATCATTGTATGCATGATGTCAGTAGTTACTATGCATGGCATACCAATCATGCCTTATTTTGTATTCAGGTTCACTCGTCAATCATCCAGACCACATCCACTCCTGCGCAAAACTAAAGGTGAGCCAGTAAAGTACAATATACTGCCCAGTTTTCAGTGATTGTTGATAAGATCATTGTTTACCCCGGGTATCACTTCTGTGTCACTGTTAGACAGAGGCACAGTATACTAACCTCAAAAAAGGGCATAGCAAAATTAATTTAAAATGGGTGGTGAAAGCCAAACACACTCTGGCTAGGCTTATAAATGCCCTAGGGCAGATAGCCTAGTATGAACCTATGAACCTAAGGCTGTCCTGCAAGGCATTCAGCTCAGTCTTAGGCGGTTGAAATCCTGCACAGCCAGTGAATATAACTCTTATTTGTAGGGGTGCAATGTAAAGCTCATTTGAGTGTGGCACATGTTGGTTATTATCCAAAGCAGTAGTGTATATTTGCCATATATTGTTAAAACTAAATTATCATAATACACTATTTGGTGCCAGTGCTATAACTGTAAAAACTGTGTAATTACACACAAATTAGCTGTACTTTTTCAGGCCATGAGACCACAGCCCCTCTCCATCACAACTCTGAAATAGACATTGGAAAAAATGTAAACCTACTTCCCAAGCTTTTCAAGAATTTGCCTTTCTTTGTCACTGGAGAGGGTGTCCCTAGCTGGCAACAATTTCAGCATCTAACAAAAGAATTGCTGGGTCTATGATATTGTTTTATAAACATACTTGAATTACTCCTCTGTTCTGTAGAACTGGATCCCAGAGAAGTATTTAGATATGGATCTTTGAAGCCTTGAAAGACTGTAATAATACCAGTAAAAAGGGTCCTCAGTGGTCAGCACTTTTAGATAAGTTTTATAGGAATTAGATGACTCCTACTCCTCCTGAACTAAAATGTTCTTACATCAAACTGAATGTCTCTTGGAAGGACTGATATTCCTCATTATATTAGCCCAGATAGAATAAAATTGTCTTGAATATTTAATATTTGGAGTTATAGCTTTATCAGTGTCGGAGATAGATGATGGCACTGGAGATTGCATCTTTTTTCTTTGGTATACAGTACTGTTCCTGTGATTGAACACTACATGAGAAGGAAACTGGGGCTATAGTATCTGTGTGACATGACTTATTTCTCCATAAAACATTCATTATCAATTTTGGGGGGCTAGGCCAGTCATCTAGGGAGGAAATTCCTAAGCTGAAAATATATCATACATTGTATAACATTAGAGGATTCATGAACTTCAGATTTTTTTCAAATTTTTAAATTTATGGATTCCTGGTCTGGAGCAGTGGGTTCCTGGCTGAAAAGGTTAGGAAAATTCAAAGCTAAAGAACATTCCTTAGTGGCAAACACACCAGCTGTGAGAGTTGAAATATTCTGTCTTCAGCAATGAACAGGTTAACAATGACTTTCAGTGGATTTGTCTGAAAATGTAAAATAAATATTTTGCTTTTCAGTGTAGTACAGAGTGCACTTAGTTTAAACTCTTGGCAAAAGCATATAGCTTGGCATTCATTGTTATTAGAAGTCAGAAGTAAAATATTTTATCTTTTATAAACTATACAGTTTTTGTGAAATTCTCTATCTACAAGCAGGTCAAGATGAACTCTTGTATGCAGCTGTGTTCCGTCAACAGGATGTGCAAGATAAGAGCAAGGCAGAGGAGTTATTCTTCAGGGACAGAATGTGTGAAATATGGAAAACAAACTATCAGCACATCAGCTTCAAAAGAAAGACATTATTCTGGCAAATTCTCTAAACTGCTGATGCAGGCAGAAGAGAGACTATAATTGGACTTCTTCTTTTGTATGTCAGACATTAATACTTACAGTCATGGTGCTGTAAAGCTGAAGTATGGTTTTGTTACATGTGTATCTTTCATTGTTATACTAGATGTTGCCTCGTATGCAGTAAAAGGAATGTCATATCAGATTGAACCGGCTCAATTGTCTTCAATGAGTAATGGTACAGACTACCTTTTAGTGCAGTAACATAAATTGTACAAGGCCAGTTCAAACAAAACAGGGAGGTGTGACCTGCAGAGGTGCCTCTCACAGTGTGACATTCCTGCACAGTTCTTCTTTTGAGTCGACTCTTGTTTTTTCTTACTACTTCATCCATTGTCTGGCGGACGGAACCACTGCGGTGCAGTACAGGGCAGTACGGTAATTTTTCTTCAGACAGTTGGTGAGATACAAAGAGGGGATCCCACTGCCAGTCCTGCCTTCACCAGCATCTAGTGACTGACAGCAGAAACTTCTTCCACAACTGATCTTCGTGTCAAGCCTGATCACCTTGTCCTGAACATTTGTGGTAAATATTTTCTTCTGTTTTTCTTTTAACAATGAATCCAAGTCATGAAAATGCCAAGAAGTGCACAAAGTATTTTACTGTTAATGTATCTGAATCATATGTAGATGTGTGGAGTTGTTTAAATACATAGTCAGCCAGTTAGCACCAGTAAGTCTTTACTACATTGGGCAGAAGTGTCACAGTATGTACAGAAATGTTTTATTTAAATGTTGCTTTTCGCATGATTTGTCATAAATGTATTGTACGTGTTGTACAAAACATGGAACACAACCAGGATAAAGTAATGCTTGAAGCACAGACAAGGGTGATGTAGATGTCAGAGTTTGTACTTTACAGTCTGATTTCCAGGAGTTTATCTTGACCTCATGGGTCACTTTCAGATTTACTGTGATAAATGCAATGCAAGTGGTAAAATGCATGCTGACACTGCTAAATGTATAAAGAATGTTCGCAGTTTTTGAAAGTCTCACAGACTAAAATTAAGGCACAAACTGTTATTCAACTAGGCAGTAAAGCTATTTGTATAACAAAAGGGTTAACTGTCCGTTTGCAATAAACATATGACAGGCAACTGGCTGACACACAGAATGACGTAATTGTTGCAAAGGAGACTAACACATTACGAATCTGAGGCTGCTAGAGCAGCACATTTAACTAATGTTAAAAACTCTCCCTCCTAAGTGGGATGAACAGAAGGGTATTTTTAATAACATGACTACATTTGAAGCTTGGGTTCTTAAAACTGTAGGCACTGTATGCAATGATACACTTGAGTGTTGCTTCTGGAATTTTATTCCTCAGCGTTTCATGGCTTATATACAGCAAAAGTGGCATAAAAGCACTGCAAATTACAAAACAGTTCTAAAATCAAATGAGAGTAGTTAAATGCACGTCACAAGACTGACATGCATGTATTTTATTTACTGTGCAGCAAAAGGCAAATGACACCAAATGTAAATATATCTGTTTTAAGCATGTGTTAGTTAAGTCAGTATCTCTTTTGTTTCTTACAATATTTTGTAATCGTATGATAGCATAAAAATAGCAAAGACTCCAGCAAAAACAGTATTCAAAATCAGTATTATGCATAGTTAAGCAAGTTAAAAGTTACAAGTATATATTAACGAATGACTAAATGTACGAGTAAGTGCTGAAGGAGTTATGAGTTAAGCGTCTGGAATGCGCAGAAAGAAAGAAAGAAAGAAAAAAAAGTATGTAAGCTCAAATCTTTCCAGGCTGGAATGGCTAGTTACAAGGAATGTTGCATAACATAAAATGTTACTGGTACTGAAATTTATAAGGTCAAAGAAACAAGACTGGTCGCCAGGCCAAATGGCTTAACAAAAATCCTGTTTGGTAATTGTAATAAGATGTCATACTTGTGCATACATGTTATTAATAATCTGTTTGCAAGTAAATACTACTATGAGTCCAGTCAGTACATGGGCTATGGTATGCAGTTAAAATATGCAGGTCCCTTTACAAAAAAAGGGAGGGTATGTAACAGTCAAAGGGCAAGCATACACTAATTGTGTCTGAAACAAAAGAACAGCATTTAGCTAAAGTGATACAGGTCCTTCAAACACTGCAGGAGGCAGGGTTTAAGGTTCAAAGTAAAAAGGTACAATTCATGTCATGACATGCTTTCTAGCCAAAAAGAATGACCCTTTCTGGAGATGAGACCAAAGAAAAATACAGCTTTTTGTAATTTAAAGGCAGCATTGGCCAAGGCTACAAAACTAGTAGCTCCTACAGCCAGCAGCTGGACCCAACACACTTTCTGTTGTGCTTTTACAGGAGTGGCCTCATGACTCTGATGCTAAAATGAAAAAGACTTTATATTCTTCAGTAGGAAAATTACACATGTTGAGAGCGGATATCATCCATGTATTCAGCAACTTTGGCCATTTATTGGGGTTTAAAACAAACTGAATACTTAACAGCTTTTTCCAAAGACATTAGAGTACAGACATCACATTATGCCATACAGGTTTTGATAAATGAGACTCTGTTAAATAAACTGATTCATGATGTCAGTCAAGCAGTGTTTAAGGAAATTTTTTTCAGAATTCTCTGCAGCTGCATATGTCTACATGGACAAGGAGAGGGTTTATTAATAATATGGGCAAACCACTCAAGCATGCTATTGTTTTACAGACTATTTGAAATGTAGTTCGTAGTCAGTCCCTTGTGGGTTATTACAGTATTTTAAAGGTAAAAGCTCATCAAAAAGCTACAAATGAAAATTTTCAGTTAAATAACTATGCAGATCAGATAGTAAAAAAGGCAGCCAAAAAAGAAATGCAATTGTATCCTACATAAAGTTCAGTTGTGTACACTTACCATAAATGTAGAAGTTTGAGTGTATTCACTGTTGCAGTCATTACATTTGGGTAATCTGCTGGCAGGTTGCCCTTAGTCAGCCTGATTAACAAAGTCTTGGGTCCTGCGTCGGTTGCTGTGCCTTCTTCCATGATGTCAGGTCATCATGGGTATAAAACATGCAGCCAACTCAATTACATCAGTTTTTCTTGCCCCAGATGTCAGGTGCCCCCCCCCCCAATGGGAAGCCAAATATTCAAGTAATTAAAAACACAAAAATATATACCTCCAAACAAAAGCAAATACACCAAAAAGGCTTTTAAGCATAGTAAAGGAAAGTAGATGTATAGTAAGAGACGAACAGGGGGTTGGAGGGAGGGTAACCAGGACTGCAACAGTGAATACACTTGAACATCTACATTTATGGTAAGTGTACACAACTGTACTATGTTCTTCGTGTTTCACTGTTGCAGTCATTACATTTGGGTAGATTCCCAAAGCTAGGGTTGGGAGGATGGATTTATACAACATTAGGACCAGCTATAAGGCCCTGCAAGACAGCAGTGGCAAAGCCAGCTCTGGATTTAGAGAAGAAAGATAAATGGTAATGTTTGGTGAATGTATGAACTGAGCTCCAGGTAGCAGCTTCTAGAATGTCTCTGGTAGGAACACCTCTGAGAAAGGCTGTAGAAGTAGATGCAGCCCTGGTGGAATGAGATCTGATCCCCTGGGGGATAGTTTTACCATGGTGCATATAGCAGAAATGAATACAATGACTTATCCATTTGGAAATAGTCTGCTTTGAAACAGCCTTTCCCTCTGCCCCTGCAGCAAATGTCACCAGCAGTTGTTCAGATTTTCTTAGAGATTTTGTCCTGTTTAAGTAAAATCTAAGTTGCCTGTGTACATCCAATGAATGCAGAATCCGCTACCCCTTGTTCTGTGGATTGGGGAAGAAAGTTGGCAAATGAATGGTCTGATTAAGAGCCACACTGGATACCACCTTAGGCATGAAGGGTGGATTGGTCCTGCGAGACTCCCTGTCTGCATGAAAAATAATGAAAGGCTCCACTGCCATAAGAGCCTGTAATTCAGAAATCCTTCTAGCTGAAGTGACTGCTAAAAGGAAAGCTGTTTTCCAGGAGAGAAATTTTAAGTCTGCAGTAGCAGCTGGCTGAAAAGGAGGGAAAGCGAGTTTTCCCAATACAAAATTGAGGGCCCAGGCAGGGGTTGGAGCTGTCCTGGGTGGTCTTAAATTTATGGCCCCTCTGAGATACTGCTTTAGCAGAAGATGAGAGAAGAGGGGGGTGTTTCTGTGTTGTAATGAACTGAAATGGCCGAGGCATGGATTTTTATGGAAGAAAAGCACAGGCCCTTGTGAAGCATCTCAGTTAAGTATTGTAAAATCTGAGGAATATTGGGCACTGCTATGCTTATCCCTTGTGACTGATTCCAGGCACAGAATCTTTTCCATTTGTCAGCATAAGAATTTCTAGTACTAGGCCTTCTTGCCTCCAAAATGACATCCATCACAAGTTTGCTGAGGGATGCTAAGGGTGAATTTAGGTGATTAGCCATGCTGCAAGATTCAAAGTTTGGAGCTAAGTGTGCAGAATTTGCTTGTTCTGCTGAGACAGTAAGTAAGGTGTCTGAGGCAGGTGCCATGGTGGAAGGTGTGACACATTGCGCAGGAGTGGGTACCAATGTTGGCGAGGCCAGTCTGGAGCAATCAAAATCATTTTTGGTTTGCCCTGTTTGACTTTTAGTAGAATTTTGGAGAGCAGAGGCAGAGGGGGAAAAGCATAGACCGATAGGTTTTTCCAGCTGAATGATAGAGCATCCACTTTCCAGGCTCTTTTGTAATGAGTTCTTGTGCAGACATTGTCCAACTGATAGTTCTGGGGTGAGGCAAAAAGATCTATGTCTGCACTCCCCCATTTGCGTGTCAACATGTTGAAAATCCATGGTTCCAGTCTCCATTTGTGTGGGTCCATGAGATTTCGGCTTAGTTCGTCTGCCAGAATATTCAGCTTTCCTGACAGGAATTGAGCTTGTAGTTGTATTTGATAGGTCAATGCCATGTTCCACAATGCCATGGCTAGTCTGCAAAGGGGGTATGAGTGTGTACCCCCCTGCTTGTTTATGTACCACATAACTGTGGTGTTGTCTGTCTTTATTATTAATTGTCCTGGATGAAGGTAGTCCTTGAAGGCTGTCAGTGCATTCTGTACAGCTAGCATCTCATTTTGACTGATATGAAGGTGCATTTGATTTGGGCTCCATTTGCCCTGAATGCACTTCCCTGCCAGATGAGCCCCCCAAGCATAGTCTGATGCATCTGTAGTTAGGGTTTGGGCGGCAGGGGGTAGATTGAATGGCAGTTCCTTGCTTTGGTGGCAGGCCTCTGCCCACCATAGGAACTCTAGTTGCAGGCAAGGTATGATAGGAATCATTGTTTCCAGGCTGTGACAATGCTGACTCCATAAACTTTTTAAGTACCACTGAAGTTTCCTCATATGCAGTCTTGCATATGGAATTAGAAAAATGCAGGAAGCCATGAACCCCAAGGCTTGCAGAATTTATCTTGCAGATAGCAGGATTTTTGTGGCCACCAGTTTGAAGTAGGTTACCAAATGAACTTGCTTTTCTGGCGTAAGCCATCTGGGCAGTTGTATTCAAGCTTGCACCCAGGAATGTAATTTTTTGAGAGGGTACCAGTTGTGATTTCTTTTTGTTTATGGTGTACCCAAGACAAGTTAGAACCCTTTTTACAAATGCCAGGTGTTTTAGAAGAATGTCCCTATTTTCTGCCTGAATTAGGCAATCGTCCAGGTATGGATATGTTTGAATATTTCTTTGTCTGCAAAATGCAATTACTGGAGCCAGGCACTTTGAGAAGACCCTGGGCGCAGTAGATAAGCCAAAGGGCAGTGCAGAGAACTGGTAATGCAAGTACCCTGCTTTGAAGCGGAGGTATCTTCTGCAAGATTCCCTGATTGGGATATGCAGGTAAGCCTCTTTTAAGTCTAGAGTTACCAACCAGGCATCTTTGCCTAGCATAGGAAGTAACTGTTGAAGAGTCAGCATCTTGAATTTTGGAATGTCCAGAAATTTGTTTAGAGTAGATAAGTCCAGAAATGGACACCATGATTTGTCTTTTCTGGGTACCAGGAAAAGTCATGAATAGAAACGTTGTCCCTTTTCCTTTTCTGGTACTGGTTGAATAGCCCCCATGTTCATGAGGGACAGTACTTGTTTCTGGGCCTCTGCCCACTGATTTGGGGGCAGGTCTGGCCATCCGTTTGGGATTGGCAACATGTGGAAATGAAATCTATATCCCTGGGATATTGTCCTGGGTTATAAATTGCCAGTTTCTTGCATGAAGTGCCAGTTTTCCCTCCAAAGAGGCGGCTAAAAAGTAAGTGCTTGGTAAGTGTAAAGGGAAGTCATTGAGACTGTTTACCATAGGGAGGTGCCTTGTTGTTTCCAGATTTGGAAGAGGAGGCACCCCATTGTTTTGTTCTAAAAGTCCCTTGTGACTGAAACCTGGAGCCTTTGGAATGTCTGGGTTTGACTTGAGTGGCTCTGAAAGGAACTGGAAAGGACAAGTTCTTAGTAGGCCAGTGCCTACTAAATCTTGGAGGTTGCACTTGTAAGAAATCTTTCACAGTTTGCATAGATTTAGCTTTATCTTCCATCTTTTTTAAAACTTCTTCTGCCTTATTACCAAAGAGATGGTCCTGTTGTAAAGGAGCATCCAATAATTTTGCTTTAACATGATCAGGCAGAGTTTGCTCTTTGAGCCAAGCATGCCTTCTTAGCACAGACCCAGTTACAGTAGCCCTGCAAGAGGCCTCTAAAGAATCAAAACCACATTGCAAAGTATGCTTTCCAACTTGTTCAGCTGAATGCAATAAATCCTGTAAATCTTTATTTTCCACACAGTCAGAAATTAACATAATTTTCTGTTTAAGCAATCCCATGATATGCTGCTGATATTTAAGCATATGAAATTGACAGTTTAAAGCCCTGATTGCCAAGGTTGCAGAAGTGTAAACCTTCTTACCCCATCTATCCAGTGCCCTGGAATCTCTATCAGAAGGGGTAGGAGTTTTAGCAGTAGAGGCCTTAATGCCCTTGGGACCCTGAGAAATGGTTTCAGGATCTGCAATAGGATTTTTAAAAAGGAATTTGTGGGAGTCAGGAACCCTGTAGTATCTGTCTGGCTTACAAACAGCCAGAGGCAGAGAATCAGGAGCCATACTGGATTCTGAAAAAACATCATCAACAATGTCTAGAACAGGAGGTATAGCCAAAGGCCTATGCTGAGGCAGAAGAAGAAAATCCCTAAGTCTCATTTTAGATTCACAGAAATCCTGACTTTCCCAGTGGAAATGTTCCCTTAAGGTATGTAAAGTTCCCCAAAAGAAAAATCCTCAGGGGGAGAAGCAGAAGGAATGGAATCTTCTGCATCAGAGTCCTCATAAGTAGGTATAGACAAATCCTGTTCATTAGAAGAGTCAGAAGAAATAGAATCCTGTTCAGAAGATTCATAATCAATGTCTTGCCTAGGCCTCTTAGAAGGGGGGGGGGTTGGCAAACCCTGATCAGAGTAATTAAATCTTCAGCCATTTTGATCATTTGTTTTTTGGGCATAGGGGCCTGCACATGTGGCCCAGGCGTCGTTTTTTTAGACATAGATTTAGATTTTGGCCTTAGTTTTGAAGATGGCGTCGGTTTAATATATAAATCTGTAGGCCTGAAAACACCCTCAGAAGCCGGTGCCTGCACAGCGGCTCCAGACCCATCTAAGGTAGAGACATCCGCGGGTTCCATAATTGAAGCATCTCGCAGCATACCGGACTCCAAATGTGTTTCAGTAGAGGCCTGCCAATCAGAAGTAGTGGGTATCAGGGGCTGCGAAAGCACCTCACTGAGTACCGCGGTGCGAACTGGTGACTGGCTTAAGAGAAGCATCATCAGTTTTGGACCTCGACGGCCTGTCTCTGTCTTTTTCTTTGCGTTTTTTAGGTATTCCGGTAGTCAGATTGCTAACCGACGACATTTCTGGATAATTAAAGCGTGAGCCAAAACATTTAGAGGCAAAAATATACTGACGTTTAATAGTGCGCTGATTAAATTTAGCACAAAACCGACAGCAGGGTATGTTGTGGTCAGGGCCTAGGCAAGGAATACAGTACAAATGAAAATCCTTATGAGGTATTTGCTTCCCATAAGTAATGCAATTATTAACTTTTACTGACATCGGTAAGGAGCAAGAAAAAGTTTCTCCAACGGGGTACTTAGCTTTTTAGTTGAACACTTTGGTTCTGAAACTCGAAAACGAAAATTTCAGGAGTTGGCCGACCGGCACTTGCAAACTGCTTCTGTTTCGGGCACCGCACAGCAAGAAAAACTGATGTAATGGCATCGGCTGCATGTTTTATATCCCTAACGACCTCATGTCATAGAAGAAGGGACAGCAACAGACGCAGGACCCAAGACTTTGTTAATCAGGCCGACTGAGGGTAACCTGCCAGCAGATTACCCAAATGTAATGACTGCAACAGTGAAACACAAAGAACATCACCTTTCTGGTGTACCCGATAAAACCACTGCAGTACACACCATGCAGATATTTTCAGCTCAGAATATGCAACATGATTTGCTGCAGATCCAGACTAAGTTTGGACTGCAGAAGAATTAGAAAAATGTACTCTTAACCAAGTAGAAACAAAGAAAGACACCAAGGCAACACTATAAATGCTGTTTCTAAGACGAAAAACGTCTTTGTAATGTGAAAAGCAACTCAGGTGCAACTCGACTCGAACAGGCAACAATAACTTTTATTAACTACTACAAGAAGTACATAAACTAACGGTTAAGCGCTTTCATCTGACTGAGCAGACTTCATCAGAATGAATAACGCAACTTTAAAACTCAATTATATAAACTTTTTGGCACCAAAAAATGTATGCCATTTAAAATTTAAAAGGACGGTGCTTAACTTTTTACACATTGCACGTTACTTCATAACTAGAACGTTTCTCTGCATGAATAAAAATCAACTCAAAAACAACTAATAAAACCACTTAATAAAAACATGCAGTTGATCTTAATCACAAAAATAGTATGAATTAAATAATGCTACGTAGCAATGCTACAATCTATAATACTACTATTGATAAGATGACATAATGCATCTACTAAATGGTAAATAATAACCATATGAAAGCTTTTATCAACAAATACATATAATTGATGTACATATAAAAACTACGTATAAAAAATAATGAAAATACATATAAAAATAATGAATGATGAATACAAATGTTAGTAATAATGTAAATATTACAAAAGTATAAATTGTATGTTAAAAACAATGTGTATAGAGACATACTACCCTAATGCCCTCAAGCTAATGTCAGGAATGGCTTGATGGTGATATAATCATTGATGCCCGGTTTTCTCATGGCATCAGTCAACATCTGCCACTTGCTCTCTCTCACACCCAGGAGAGCTTTCCAATTACCACCATGAGGAGAAATATGTACTTGGTCTATAATAGCAAACTTAAAATGATGTGAATCTCTACTTTCGTTAATGTGCCTATATAAAGCATTATTCTTATCTTTCACTTTAATACTATAAAAATGATCATAAATTCGTTGCTTAAACTGTCTCTCCATTTTTCCTATATAGAAAGGGGAGCAAGCCATACATTTGGCCAAATAAACAACATTCTTACTATTACAATTTCCAGCTCTGAACCTAATATATGTCCTATTCACATCATCTAGCTTACATCCTTTTACTTCACTAATAGCATGACATTGTTTGTATGACACACATTTTTTAGTAGTACTTAGTTTTTTTGTTGTCCCTTTATTGGTATTGGTCATTACCTCCAAATATCTCCTTATATTCATACCCGTTTTGTTAACAAAACTAGGATGTTTGCCTAAAATAGTTTCGACTTCCTCATCCACTGTAAACATGTTCCAGTGACTCCTAATTATGTTTTTAATATACTGTATGTATGGTGAATATACCAAGACACATACCCTGTTATTTCTTAACACATCGGGGACCAATGAACAATTGTTCACATAGGTATATTATTTTCCCAATAATGGGGGGAATTTCTTACCCCATTCCCTACTAACATATTCTATGACATCTGTCAATAATGCATTCAGGTATCCTCTGTTAATGAACATAGATTTAATAAATTCAAGTTCTTTCTTCATAATGTCCAACATGGAGGACATACGGGCTTCCCTGATGCATTGCCCTTTGAATACGTTTTTTAAAATGTGCCTGGGATGATCACTAGTAAATTCCAAATAATCATTAGAAAATGTGTCTTTCCTGTATATTTGTGATGAGAATCCATGATCCGAATGGCTAATGTACGTGTCCAGGTAAGCTATACCACACCTATTAACCTTGTGGGTAAATCTTAAAAATACACTGGAGTTATTAATATAATCAATAAATTGATCAATCAAATCTATGGGTCCTTTCCATAACAAAAACATATCGTCAAGGTATCTGGTGTAATAGGAGACGTATTGGTAATATTGACAACCAAATAGGTGTTCTGTCTCCCACTCCAGCATAACCAGGTTTGCAAAAATTGGAGCACATGATGCTCCCATTGCTACTCCTCTGGTTTGTCTGAAATGTTCACCTTCGAAATATATATAGTTATAATCCAAAACCATCCCCATCATGTCAGTAATGAGACATATTCGGTCCCATGTCAGAATATTTCCTCAGACTATTACTAAAGTCCTGTAAACCTATGTCTTTAGGAATACTTGAAAATAAATCAATCACATCAATAGTGATAAAGATTAGATCCCTACTCCAAATATTAGGGGTTGAATGGGCCAAGAACATCCAAGAGTCTTTGACAAGATGTGAAATATTTTTATATATAGGTTTGACCCATCTGTCAATAGCAACCCCTATAGGGTAGGTTTTGGATTTACTTCCTGAGACAATCGGTCGAAATGGGGGGTGATGAATGTTCTTATGGACTTTAGGGATGCCTACAATCGTTGCTAATAAAGGATGATCCACTTTCAAATAATTGTATATGTCAATAGTAATTCTATTGCCAATTAAATATTCCTCCAAAGATAAATCAATCCTTTTGTATCCTATATGAATTTCATTAAGAGAAATAGTATCATAACTACCAGATTCATATAAGATACTATGCATTTCATTAATATAGTCCATACTGTTATACAGTACTACCCCCCCCTATCAGGTTTCATTATTCTGATCTCGTTATTGGTCATCAATTCTTACAAACAAGTACGTTCATTTTCCAATAAATTGTCATTAATATTACATTTTTTACTTAATTTATTATATTTATAGACATCCTGACATACCATTTTTTCAAAATTTGTGACTTTTAAATTGGCTGGTGGTATGAATGTGCTCTTCTTTTTTAATCCATTGGGTTCTATGTACCCCGTTTGTCCATCATTGGATTTAAAAAATAGAGCCAAATTCAACCTCCTGCAGTACAACTTTATTTCAGTAATGTTGTCAACTAGATTGAATTTCACTGTAGGAATGAATTTCATTCCCTTGGAAAATAGCATGAAAAATTCTTGTGTGACATTGGCATTAGTGTAATTAAACACTTTAAAGCCATTATACGTGTTGACTATTTTCTCAACACTATTGTTATTATCATGTAACGTAGTATCCAGTAAATCGATGGGAAAGTCAGGAGATATACCGCTTTCTATATAGGAAAAACGGAGAGACAGTTTAAGCAACGAATTTATGATCATTTTTATAGTATTAAAGTGAAAGATAAGAATAATGCTTTATATAGGCACATTAATGAAAGTGGAGATACGCATCATTTTAAGTTTGCTGTTATAGACCAAGTACATATTTCTCCTCGTGGTGGTAATTGGAAAGCTCTCCTGGGTGTGAGAGAGAGCAAGTGGCTGATGTTGACTGATGCCACGAGAAAACCGGGCATCAATGATTATATCACCATCAAGCCATTCCTGACATTAGCTTGAGGGCATTAGGGTAGTATGTCTCTATACACATTGTTTTTAACATACAATTTATACTTTTGTAATATTTACATTATTACTAACATTTGTATTCATCATTCATTATTTTTATATGCATTTTCATTATTTTTTATTATTATTTTTTATACATAGTTTTTATATGTACATCAATTATATGTATTTGCTGATAAAAGTTTTCATATGGTTATTAGGTACCATTTAGTAGATGCATTATGTCGTTTTATCAATAGTAGTATTATAGATTGTAGCGTTGCTACGTAGCATTATTTAATTCATAATATTTAATTCATACTATTTTTTTGATTAAGATCAACTGCATGTTTTTATTATGTGGTTTTATTAGTTGTTTTTGAGTTGATTTTTATTCATGCAGAGAAACGTTCTAGTTATGAAGTAACGTGCAATGTGTAAAAAGTTAAGCACTGTCCTTTTAAATTTTAAATGGCATACATTTTTTGGTGCCAAAGAGTTTATATAATTGAGTTTTAAAGTTGTGTTATTCGTTCTGATGAAGTCTGCTCAGTCAGATGAAAGCGCTTAACCATTATTTTATGTACTTCTTGTAGTAGTTAATAAAAGTTATTGTTGCCTGTTTGAGTCGAGTTGCACCTGAGTTGCTTTTCACATTACGAAGACGTTTTTCGTCTTAGAAACAGCGTTTAAAAATGTACTCTTGTAGGAAACAGTCCAGGGCAATATAAATAAAAGAGCTTAGTAAAATACTCTGTTAAGAGGCCTAGGCACAGGCATTAAAGTTATTAATGCAGCTGATAAAAACAGCGGGTGAAGATATCTCTCAGATTGCACATTTACATTCATCTTGTAATCCAGAGATATGGAAAGTACACCTGCATAATATAATTTAAAATTACCTTTTGTAGGATGTTTATCATGCTTCCAGAAGTTGGAATTATGACTTAATACAGTTTCCCAATATATCTGTATCTTTGGACAATTTAAAAAACATAATGAATAATACTGAAATTCTCAGAGTACTTAGGAAAAAAAAATAAAAGTATTCCGTATTATGAGGCATTAAGCATCATTGCAAAAGATAAATTACTTAGCTTGGCCGAAAAGACCAAAAAAAGACACTGCTCACAATTGGTGGGATATCTTTACTGGTTGTTCAAAATCAGGAAAAAAAACTGTTAAATTGGTTAGTACATCTTGTACTAGTAATGTTAGGCATTATAGTCATATTACTATCTGGAATTGTTATTTAAGTTGTCATTTGCGAAAAACTTACAGAGTCCAGCAAATCATGATGGTTAACATAAATAAATTGGAAAAGGTTTCAATGTGTGCAACTGAAGTCAAAAATGAACAGTCATTTTCCGCCTTTTAATTTGAAAAGAGGGAATTGTGAGAGTTGAAATATTCTGTCTTCAGTAATGAACAGGTTAACAATGGCTTTCAGTGGATTTGTCTGTAAATGTAAAATAAATATTCTGCTTTTCAGTGTAGTACAGAGTGCACTTAGTTTAAACTCTTGGCAAAAGCATATAGCTTGGCATTCATTGTTATTAGAAGTCAGAAGTAAAATATTTTATCTTTTATAAGCTATGCAGTTTGTGAAATTCTCTATCTACAAGCAGGTCAAGATGAACTCTTATATGCAGCTATGTTTCATCAACAGGACGTGCAAGATAAGAGTAAGGCTGAGGAGTTATTCTTCAAGAACAGAATGTGTGAGATATGGAAAGCAAACTGTCAGCAAACCAGCTTCAAAAGAAAGACTTATTATTCTGGCAAATTCTCTAAACTGCTGATGCAGGCAGAAGAGAGACTATAATTGGGCTTCTTCTTTTGTATGAGAGACATTGATTCTTACAGTTTGATGCTGTAAGCTGAAGTACGGTTTTGTTACATATGTATCTTTCATTGTTATACTTGATGTCTACTTCATATACAGTAAATGAATGTCATTATCAGATGAGCCATCTCAACTGTTTTCATTGAGTAATGGTACAGACTACCTGTTAGTGTAGTAACATACATTTTACACCAGCTGTCCCTTTGTGGACAGCTGGGAACTGGTATCTGGATGTGATGCAGTTTTGTTATCCAGTGAGGTCTGGGATGCTTGCATGGGCATCATCTTATTATCAGCTGCCAAAGGAGCAGTGAGAGCTGCTGATGTCAAGCAAACAGATGTCAAATGTGGGGTAGATAGAACTGCATCTTAGTAAAACCTGCATCCTCAGGCTATCAAGGGGCTGACTGCAGTCAATACGACTTCATGCCTTCTGCGCACTGAATCTTTCAAGACAACCTTTTTTTCCATGTTATAGTAATGTTTTGTTTATTTATTTCTAGAGCTCCAAGCAGAATGTTAAACAAGCAAGAAATAGCTGTACCTTGGCCTAAAACCAGATACTTATGTGGTCTATATATAAAAGGTCTAAAGTTTTGAACCTGCAAAGTAACTTTTTTTGAACAGTGCACAATGCTTGTAAGAAAATACCTGGTGGTTTTTGTTGAGACCGAAGAGGTAATGAAGGGGATTAACCTTCAGTGGAATCAGTTTCTCACAGGAAATGTGTTGGTGATTTTTTTCCACAGTGATAATAAGCACCAGAAAGATGTTCAAAATCACATTGAATGACATAATAAAAAAATATATATTATATAATTCAGTTAGCAAAACAGCAATTTAATGGAAAGAAAAAGATCAAAGAATTGGTACTTATCACTCTAGAAGACTGAAATGAGACTGACAGATTGTTGACCTCTGTACTGTGGTAAAAAAGATCTAAAGATTTTGTGTGCCATACTCTCTATTCTACTGATGTCACTAACATGAGTAGGAGACCAGCTCCACCCTGCAGACATATTGAGTTCTGGAAGTCAGCAATAGCTTGAGCAGCAAGTCTACAAAAGGCTAAAGCTATCAATTACCAGTATACCATCACAGTACATATACACAGAAGTTAAAAATAAATCATCATCCACAAGCTTTTTAAACTAAATAACCTGAATAATCAAGTTCTTTACTCGAATTAAATAAAATTAAGCAATTTACTTTGTAAAGATAGACATCTGTCTGCATCTAATTATCAGGCATTACAAACACTGCAGCAATGATCCTTATGACGAATATCAAGAGTTACTTACTGAAATGGCTTCTGGTTTATCTCGGTACATGTGCTATGTTCATCCTACTTAAAGCCAGCACATTCTAAACTTGCTTTCAAATATTCTAGTCGTATGCACAATTCAAACAAATTCCTACAAAATGATGAACAAGTTTACAGTTTATGTTATACTAATGTACAAAATAGAGCCAAAATAATTAATACAAATTTTGCTGTTTATAATTCAATGTACAAGTACAAATGTTTTTATATTTATAAATGCCACCAAGTTAGCACAACTGTCTTCTACAGCACACAGCTCTACTTGAGCCTTTTTTAAGACCTACTTACATGTTTTCTACTAGCCTTACATTATAAGCATTTTCAATATCTCTGCACACATCTTCCCATTCAAAATCCCATTCAGGTGGAACATCAGCAGGTAAGTATTTGTAGAATTCAGCAAACCATTCATTATATTTATAGAATACAGCCTTCCAGTAAGTAGATCCTTTCAAACTTGTGTCTGGTGTGATAATCCAGGATCTGTAGTAATCATTAACATATTTATATTCCTTGACAGGAATACATTTATTGTCAGTGTTTTTGTTCTGAAATAGAGTATCACTCGCAACAAGTGTTGTACAGAATTCCGCTGTTAACTCCTGTGTAAATACTCCCCTATAACCAGTAACTCCCCATGGTCTATGATAGTTAGAACTGTGTGTCACATGACCAGGCTCAGTGCACTCACAAGGGGCCCCACACCAGAAGCAGTAATTTCCACATCCCGCTAATGTTTTATGCAGTATTTTGATGGGTGATGATGGCAGTGACTCTATTTTTGTATCAACTATCCATTCTTCAATTTCCTTTTTTATGTCTTTTACAATTTCATCAATATCACGCTTTAAGTATTTAACAAAACACTGCAGATCAGTCTGAGATGCAAATGTGTCTGCTTTTAATGATATAACTAAATACTTTTGGACTCTTTCCTTTACATGCCAGAATAATTCCTGTACTGTTTTGCAGTTAACTTTTGCATGATCTATTTCTTTTCTTAGAAGACATACTAACTCATTCAAAATCTCTGTGCCCAATTCAAACAGCCTAGTCTGTCCGTTAAATTGTTTATGACAATGTTGATTTATTTTTTCACGCAGCCAATCCTGCTCATATGAAACAGTATCACAAATATACTTTACGTACTCCTCAAAAATGTCTTTACCATGCAAGTCACGCATAATTGCTACATGAAAGTTCATTCTAGTTTTAAACTGCCCCTCAGAATAGCTGCTTTTCATGTCATTAACAATATCAGACCCTAGTTTTTTCTCAATTGATTTGATAACTGCAGGTTTCAGTGAGCTTTTAGCAAAAATTCCAGCCATTGTTTGAATTGCATCATTAGTTTTATACAATGCCTGAAACAACTGAACATAGTTATCTTTCTCTTTAGAAAGTAGCTTCACAGGGTCATTTTTTTCAATAAATTTTTTATGCATGTCCTCAAACTTAGGGACTGCAAAACAGCATACATTAAACTTCAAATCCACAATAAATTCATTTGAATATGAAAACCTTTCGGTTTCATGATGTCTTACATTTTCATCCACATTACGTAAAATTGCAAACCAGTAACTGGGGTCATAATCTGTATCTTTGTTCACAATTTCATGCACAAAGTCCATACATTTCTTCTCTATGGTGTCAGCTTTCCTTCTGGCATCTTCTTCATCAGATTGGTATAAAACATATTTGAGAAACATCCTGGCCCCAGTTGACATTATATTTTTAAAATCAAACCTCTTCCATGTAGGTATTCCTTGTTTCAGTTTTTTGTTTACATGCACTGAAAAAGCAGGCATGTGTTCTCTAAGACTGTTCTCCATGTCTGCCTTTATGTTGACATTTTTGGGTGGAGGAAGTTGAATAGAGTTAGTTTCTTTAAGCCACATTTTATTAAAATATGTTAACAGCTGCTCATCATTCAATGTACTTTTCTTTCTTTTGCAATCCTCCAAAAGTTTAGAAATGCATTTTTCAAGTCTATTTTTGCAGTTTTGATTAAGAACACTAATTTCCTTCAAGGTGTTTTTTCTTTGTATTGTATCCAGATATCTTTCTGTGGCACAATGAAATAGCTCTTTGCTAAGAGAATCAATACTATGAATAAACTTTTGTCGGTATTCCTCAAGGAGCTTAGCCTTTTCAGAGTGATCTGCAAAATACTTTTCCAGATGTCCAAGTGCAATAGTTTTTCTTTCTGTGATCAGCATATGAAGTTCTGTTTTCAGTGAACTGCAAATGTCAGTTTCATTTGATTCAATTTTATTTTCAGCCTGAGTTGTCCACTCCTGCACAGCTCTTCTCATCTCCCAGTCCCATTCAGCATACGCTAGTGTAAGGTGATGGTAGGCCTCTGCTACCAAGCTGTTTTTAAAACTAAATAAAAAATTTTCCATTTTTACTGCATTCCATATGTTCTCAGTCATTTTACAGAAGCCAGAAAATGTTAACTTGTACATATCACGGGTTAGGATAGTCTGAAATATAAACTTTTTAAGATTGAACACACTTGCACTATATCCTGTACTAACAGATGCCATGGGGCCACAGCCATGCCACAGACTTGCAATGTATCCTTTGGAAGTGCTAGGATCAAATGCTATAATATCAGAAAACTTTTTAAATTTGTCAGCACATTTTTCCATTTTTGCTGCAGTTCTTGTAATCTCATCTAACTGGTCTATAAGGAACTTGTGACCCATCAGGTTTTTATCATGAGCAGTAATGTCACCGATATTCTGATGGACAAAGACACAAAATGGCTTCTTTCCAACTTCCTTCATTCTGATAAAGGCATGCAGAACAATTTGCAGTACATCCTTCATTTCTGCAGAATGTTCCATGGACATATTTACTAAGGTCATATCACTTAATCCAATCACGAGTGTTGCCAGTTCATTATCGTGTTCATAACTGTCAGCTACATTCAGTAACTCAGGAGCTTTTAATACTTCAGTGTCAATAACCATTAGGAAATCATAACCTACCTGTGATTTTAGGTCACCGGTGATTTCAATCAGCTGCATAAATGCACCTCTTGTGCACCTCCCGCTGCTGACAGCAAACTGCAGCCCAAACATTGTGTTTAGCAACGTTGATTTTCCTGTGCTTTGTACACCCAACACTGTGAGCACAAACATGCGTTTTTCTCCCACAGTCTTAGAAACGTTTTTTAGAACTGCTGAAATCCACTTTACTGGTATGGTCCCAGCATCTCCATTAAGAAGTTCCAGTGGTAAACCATCTATCATTAATTCTGCAGCTACAGAAGGCAATGTGTCAATTGGGGGAATTCCTTTAAGTGTTTTAACCTTTTCAGTTACGAGAGTTTCATAAATCTGCGCCAGTTCACGCATGAAATGCTCTAACCCCAGTGAGCATGTACTGAGTTTATTATTAATATTTTTAAGTTCATTCTGTTTTTGTTGTCTTTCTTCTTGCTTTTTTGTTTGGCTTAGTGCTTCGTATGTATTTCTGTACTGTGATCTTAAAGCAGACATTTTAGTTTGAGACTTGGAGTCTAATTTTTGCTTCAGCCACCAAAGAAAAAGCTCTCTTTCAATCCCAGAAAAATGAGTCAGTTTATCGATAAAGCTTTTTATAATCTCTGGAACTCCTTTTTTTAACAGCTCCTGTCGTAATTGTCTTTTGTCTTTTTCAAGTCTAGCAGTATGCAGTTCCAAACTCTCTGAGCATGTTTTTGGACGACTTTGTTTCTTTTCAATTTCTGACAATTTTTTGCATGTTTCACCTTGAAAGGCAAAATTCTGGCATTTGAATTGTGCTATATCATCACTGTTGATTAGACTAATAATCTGCTCAGAGCAGCGCTTTGTGTGTTGAATTTGTTCATCATCCTCATCTACTTTAATGTTGCACTGGTGTGCTGTGGAAACCATCTCCTCTAAACACTGTACATTTGTATCTTTACATCGATCAACAGCAGACTGCAGTTTAGAACGAAGTATTCTTGTAAAGTCAGAGTCATTTATATCCGAGCTCTTCATGATAACATGTCTTTTGCTCAACTTAAACTTTTGTCTAAATGACTTTAGTAAATCTTTTTCTGCATCTTGTGATTTAAAATTTGAGGTTAATATAAGATAGATCTGCGCATCATTTTTTGTGAAGCCTTCTAGGTACTGAAGTTTTATTTCTGTAATGCCATCAAGGAACACAAATACAGCTGATGAGATTAATGTTAAAAATTGTACTTGTGCAGGAAATGAATAACCATCACCTCTGAGATTAATTATCTGAAAAGGCCGTGTAAAAACATCAATGTCTTCAGAACCACAAGGCAGATACCAAGTGATCTCTCCAAGACCATTGGAAATTTTCCGAGGTAAATTTGCACAATCCATCTGATGATGGATAAAGATGTTCTGGTATTGTTGTTTGTTGCTAAGGATGTCATTCAATGTTTTAGACTTTGACACACTGATGTTACCTACTCTTAAAAATGAAAAAACTGGAATATGTGATGCAACTATATTTTCTTCCTGAAGTTTGCTGTTGCTTATTATCGCTATGGGGTGCCACTTCTTTATAATTGAACGGATCGCCAGCAGAAGGAAGGTACAACTGTTGTTCCATGTGGGTAGTAACAGTGGTAATGCAAACTGACATGCAGACATTTTTACCATGAGCTCCGTTTGTAACAAAGGATTTGAACAGAGAAACACCGAGACAATTAAATCTAATGGATGAATCCAGACAACTGATGAAAGGGTGACAGCTTTACTATCATCTATGCCAGATTCAGAATCAGAATTATCAGACTGCTGATGCTTAATTAACTGCCTGGAAACATCAGAACTGCATTTCATATCGACTGCATTTGAATCAGACCTCATTACCTTGTTAAGAAAATACCACGGAACATCTTCTAATGACTTAGGTGCACATCCCTCCAAGCATTTAGAACTAACTGCTAGAACATTCTTCAGTGAAAGCTTTTTGTTACGATACTGAAATAAATTCAGTTGTTTTAAAACTTTATAAGCACAATCATCCCATGTGTACTGAGGCATGTTTGAGATGGCATCAGCTTTGGACTCCCACATTTCTATGTCTTCAGCAGGTCCTGAATCTTCTCCTTCAGCTGCAAGTAATATTATAGGAGTTAATCAACTTTGAAAGTAAAAGAAGGCCACAGTAAGATTAAAATGTAAATAAAAAATGCTTAGAACTGTTCCTTGCGACTTTCAGCACTTACTGCCACACTTTCTTAGAAATCATTTATTTTTTAGCATCAGCACAATTATTAAAAAAGGGAGTTTGCAATGCAGCCAGCCACTATAAACACACACACACACACACACACACACACACACACAGTTGGGGTCAGAGACAGTGGCAGGGATTGGATTAGGGTTAACACAAACACAGGTACAGATGGACGGGGGATACTTTCTTTGTCTTTCTCTACACACATAGTGCATGTGTGGTGGGAGGAGAGGAAGAGAGAAGGGGAAGAGAGGAGAGCGAGAGAGAGAATCCCCAACAGTCCATTCTTACTCATGTGTGCTAACCGTAACCCAGCTGCTGCTCCTAACCCCAACCCTAAACATTACCTTACAAAAAAATGTTCCTTAACACTACCACTATTCAGACAAGGTATGTATGAAGGCATGTTAGCTTTTACTGTATTTTTTTTTTTTTTTTTTACTGAATGGAAAAGGAACACTTTGGCTTTTCTTTTTCTCTCAATGTAGGTTTGTGAGTTATTTTTTTACATTTGAGCTCTATTAATTTAAGCATTTACTTTTCAGTTGTTCTTTGTATCAGTGTTCATAAGTGTCAAAGTTAATGGATTTTACATCTCTCTCTCTCTATATATATATGTACATATATATATATATATATATATATATATATATATATATATATATATATATATATACACACACACACACAGATATAGATAGATATAGATAGAAAAAATATGTTCATATAAATATCTATTTATATATGTATATGCATCTGTATGGTGGTGCAGTGGCTAGCATTGTTGCCTTACAGCAAGAGGTTCTCTGGTTCAATTCTCCGGTTTCCTCCCACGCTCTAAAGACATGCACTAGGTGGACTGGACACCCTAAATTGGCTGTGTGTGTGTGTGAGTGTGTGTGTGTGTGTGTGTGTGTGTGTGTATGAGTAGTGTGACTGAACTACCATGGCAGGGCTAGCCACCTAGCGGTGTAAACCTTGGCTCAAGATGATTATCCCTGCTGAAGTGACACCCGGACCCCAAGTGCAAAATGGGAAACAGGGGTTGAGGATGGATAGATGGATATGTGTGTGTGTGTATTTGATATAGATATTATATTAGAGAGACTAGCTGGCATAATGGTTAAGGTCTTTGCCTCCCATGCACAAGGTACAAGATTCAATCTTGAATGCCTATTTGGAGTTTGCATGTTCTCCTTGTGTCTCCATGGGGTTTCTCCCATGTCTGAAAAACACGCCGAGCGTTTCCATATCAAACTCACCAATGAATAGAGCTGTGGGCAGCAGCACAGACTCTACATGGTGCCCTATAGGTGGAAGAGTTGTACAGACCAACTGCTTTGAGCATCTACTGTGGTGCACAGTATCCTCAAGATAGGAGAACACGGATCACAGACTGCGTGCCATGGCAGGGTTAGCCACTCAATAGTATAAAATATGGCTCTAGGTGTTCTTGTTCATGTGTACTAATGTCACCAAAAATGGCAAGGGTAGTTACCTGTGATAAGTGGGTTGAGGACCCAGCCTACTCTGACCCACTCCAGGGACTCTTGCTAACAGTGGGAGGGGTATATGTGCCTCTACTGGCCAGTGTGTGCCTGCCATAAAGCCCAGCAGCCCTGGGTCAATAAGCTACTGGCAGGCCAGTGTCTAGTTACCCAGCCTGGATTACGTGGGATAGCATAGTTGAGTGAAAGCTGGATGTAAAAGCAACCAACCTGCCAAACATGAACTGAGAATTGCTATGCTTAATGTAGGTTCACTGAAACGATGCAGCTTGGAATGGATAACATGATGATATGGAGGAAGCTGGACATCCTATGTATCCAAGAGATGAGATGGAAGTGCAGTGCAGCAAAGCCACTTGGCTTGGGATCCATACTCTACTACTCAGGTGGGGGACAAGCTAGAAATGGTATATGAATTGTGGTAGTGAGGGATATCATCATAATTAATGACTGACTCATGGCAATAAGACTCCAGTGTAATGATAGGGCAGTATTCATTATCTCAGCTTATGCCCCACAGCAGGGTTGTGAGAGTGAGGAAAAGAGTGCATTCAGACAGCAGTTGCAGGACCTACTAGATAAAGCAGGACAACATGAATTGGTGCTGATAATGGGTGACTTGAATGCACATATTGGGACAGACATAACTGGATATGAGGACTGCCTGGGTCCACATTGGTGGGGCAACAGGAATAAGGAAGGAGAAGCCATTCTAGACTTCTGTCTGGCAAATGGCTTGATAGTAGCCAACTCATGGTTCAGAAAGAGAGACAGTCACAAGATCACATACAAGAATATCCAACATGCAATTGGAATCGAATCCATGATTGCAAACTCATCCCCAGTGAAACAATCGGCCCACAGCATAAACCACTAGTTGCCACGATCAGCTGCAAGTAGTGGTCAGAGAAGGCTCTAAGGTCAACAGAGACCAGGCTGAAGACCTGGAAGCTGACTGGAGAGAAATAGAACAGTACAAAGAATTACTCAGGGCCCTAGCACCTCAAGAAGAGGAGGAAATAGGTGGGGTTGGGCAGCGCCTAAAAACAGCATATTTTAGGACTACAGAAAAGATATGTGGCCGAGCCAGGTATGGAAATAAGGTACATAAGGAATGTTGGTGGTGGAATGCAGAAGTCCAGGAAGTCATCAAAAGAAAGGAGGAGTGCAGGAAGAAATGGGAGATAGAAAAGACTGACCAGGCTAGGAAGGACTACTGGTTGGCTAACAAAGAAGCTAAGAGAGAAGTTGCAATAGCAAAGAATAGGGCATCAGAGGCACTGTACAACTTCTGGAAAGTGACTCAGTAAGTAGCACAAAGAAACTATATCAGGTTGCAAGGCAAAGACAGAAAGATATTCAGAAACCCTTCATAAGGGATGCCAGCAACAACCGGCTCACCAGTCCATAGGACATCAAAGGCAGATGGAAGGAGTACTTCCAGCACCTTCTGAATGAAGAAACCCCCACAGATGCTGTACTGCCCCAGAAACAGCCTAAAATGACAGAAGAGGAGGAGCCCACCCTTGAAGACATAAGAACAGCACTAAGGAAAATGAAGTCAGGGAAAGCAGCAGGCTCAGATGAGGTTACAGTAGATATGATAAAGATGCTGGGTGAGATAGAGGACAAATGGCTCCAAAGGATATTAACAGTAGTGTGGAGGGAAAGGTATATTACAGATGACCGGAGAATAAGCATACCTGTGCCAGTGTACAAGAACAAAGGGACATCCAGAACTGTGGGCAGTGCAGAGGCATCAAACTTCTATCACATTGCATGAATGTTCTGGAGTGGGTGACTGATAAATGGATACAGAGAGGAGTAGATTGTATGATGGGACATGAGCAGTTCAGATTCAGATCAAGATGCAGCACAATTGACCTGATGTTTTCAGTGAGACAGACACTTGAGAAGAAGATAGAGATGAGGAGAAAGTCCAGCTGAGCATCCTTAGACTTGGAGAAAGCATATGACAAGGTCCCATGAAAAGCTGATCTGGGCAGTACTGTGGTGGTTTGAAGTCCCAGGCAGAATTAGTGTAGGCTATCTACAAGGACCCAATGACTCAAGTAAGAACAGTGTTCATCCTCACAGAGAGGTTCCCAGTGGGAGTGGGTGTACACCAGTGTTTAGCTCTAAGCCCATTCCTGTTCATACTGGTGATGGCCTACATTAGCAAAAAGGGTGGAGGGGACAGATCAACAAAGCTGCTGTATGTAGATGATGTGGCAGTTCAGGCAGACTCTGAGCTAGAACTTCAGCAAAGGATAGGAGAATGGAATGCAAAGCTGAAGGCACATGGGATGAAACTAAGCACAGATAAGACAGTAGTAATGGCAGCAAATTGGGGAAATCAGAAGAAGCTGACAATAGAGATAGAAGGGAAGATAGTGGAACAGGTAAACAGCTTCAATTACCTAGGAGGGGTGGTTGAGGAGAAGGGTAGTCTGAATGAAGAGGTCAAAGCTAGAATCAGAGGGGCTACCGGCAACTGGCATAGAGTGTCAGGTGTAGTCTATGAAAGAAGAATGCCAAAGATGCTGAAAAGTAAACTGTACAAGACAGTAGTGCAACCAGTCCTACTGTATGGCATAGAAACCTGGGCAGTAAAGGCAGAACAGTTGAAGAAGCTAGAGGTGATGGAAATGAAGTGCATGAGAAGGGTGGAAGGATGCACACTGTGGGACAGACGAAGAAATGAGGACATAAGAGCAAAAGCCAAAGTAGCTCCAATTGCAGAAAAGATCAAGGAGAACATATTACGGTGGTTTGGGCACATGTGCAGAAAAGCATAAGACAATCTGGTGAGAAAGATATGGGGCAGACAGGAAGGAGGTAAGAAGAGGCAAGGATGTCCAGCAAAGAGATGGATGGACTGTGTACAAAGATCTGCGACAGTCAGGTGTGAGTGTTGAAAAAGGCAAGGAGTGTGGCACTGAAATGAGAGAGCTGGCGACAGTTAACATGATACCCTGACCCCATGGCTGATGATGATGATGATGATGATACGAATTCCATCACCAGTCAAGTGTGTGCTTGGTTGACAGCCTTTTAGTTGACCATTTACTACTAAACAGCTGGTCAACAGGTGTTCCAGATCAAACAATTTCTGGGGTTGGGGAATATATCCCACCCCGTATTTGTGTGATCTCAAAGTCAGTATATATAGTATATATAATTAGCAGGTGGTACAGGGGTGCTGTCCTCCTTCAAAAAACATTTTTTTTTTTGTTTTTTTTTGCATGCACCAAGGCTGTTTCTCTGCATATGCACAGTTGCTTGTCTGTGTACATGGTTTAGATGTAAATACTTCTATATTTAGCCTGTCGATGTTGGGTGAATTCGCTCTATATGAATATATGAATACACCCATATATATATATATATATATATATATATATATAT